>NW_023270454.1:27338580-27469121 GCF_011800145.1 Mirounga leonina
AAAGAAAGAAAGAAAGAAAGAAAGAAAGAAAGAAAGAAAGAAAGAAAATTTGCCTCAGAGATGGAATTTTCTCTTTTTCTACTGATACATGCCATAGCTGGGTCCTTCTCAAAGGTTGGCAGCAGATGAAGCTTGTTGGAAAACCTCCCATGTTGTCCTGTCTGTGCTCTTTTCAGCCTTTGTGGCAATCTGCTTCCTTAGTGTCCACCATCTTCCTACCATCTAGAGCAGAGGTCAACCAACTATGGCTCCTGGTTCAAATTTGTCCTGCCACCTGTTTTTGTAGGGTTGGTGAAAAAAGAATGGCTTTTACATTTTCAAATAGAGAAAAAGCAAAAGAAGAATAATATTTTGTTACATGCGAAAATTCCATGAAATTACAATTTCAATGTCCATAAATAAAGCTTTATTGGCACATAGTCACATTCATTTGTTTACATGTTGTTGACGGCCGCTTTTGCCCTACAATGGGAGAGTTGAGTAGTTGAGACAGAGATGGTATGCCCTACAAAGCCCAAAATATTTACACTCTGGTCCTTTATAAGAAAAGTTTGCCAACCCTTGATCTAGATCCTTTCCCTCAGGAAAGGATCTGAAGTTCATAAGGAATAAATCGTTATCAGTGAAAGCTCTGAAAATACGTTTTTTAAAAATGCAATAGGTAAGACAAAACGTCAAATAAAAATAAAAAACAAACAAAAAAAGAGGAAAATACACTAACAATAATAATAACTATATATTATATGCCGCATCCTCACCTAAGCACTTCTTTAAAATTGATTCTCTCCTCTCCATTCAACATGGCCACAAGATAGGTAGGCATCACCAGGCTCATTTTATAGATAAAGAGCCAAAAACTCAGAGGCTGAATAACTTTTCCTGGGTCACAAAGCCAGCCTAAGACAAAGCCAGGATTTGAACCTACGGTAGTTTAGATTCAAAAACCACATCCTTAACTGTAAATCTAGAATTTCAACACAAATCAGAGCCAGCATAGAGTCTAGGATCTGGAGGATGAGGTTTGGAAGAGCAAAAATGGCTCACTTAAAACCAAACACCTGGGGCGCGGTCTCATTAAGGAAAGCACCTTTCTGTGTGTTGCTGGGTGGGCCGTGCTGTGTGGAGGTCTGGGTCTGGTAAACACTGGGCTGGCTCCGGGGCATCTGCTGTGAACGTGGGGCCTGGCTTGTGCTGTGGCGTCTAGCTGCCTCTGTTGCTTAAGGCAGATGCCTGAGTCCATTATGTGCCCAGGGCAGGGTCTTCCCGGGAATCTCCTGTGCCGTGAATATCGCGTCACACTATTTCTAAAGCACAGATGAGACAGGAGTTTAGAAAAATCCAGTGACTTGACTAAAGCCACAGAGAACCCTGATTGGAGCCCCTGCCCATCCCATCGCCCCTTAAACATACTCTTGGTTTGCAGAGTATGTGTACCTTCAGCTACTAAGTGCTTTTGATTCTGCTGTCAAGTCGTGGCTCTTTTTAAAAATGAATTGCAGTCCACAGAGTGACTAAGGAACTAACTACAGATATATATCTTCTCTTGCATCTGTAGTAGCATGTGGTGATGACAAAATTTTAGTGATAACTGAAACATTACACAGAGGCTCCGTATTTCCCCAAATCCATTGGTATCTGCAGAATGTGTAAACAGGACCCAGTGGGGAGGAAAGATGCATGTTTAAACAAGTTTGGGAAACACTGAGTTACCTAATTGTAAACAGGTTTATTTACCATAGGAATTCTCAGAGCTTTTAATATGCTTTCATATGCTGTGAATATCTAAAAGGCAAAGGTAGCAAGCCGCGTTCCCAGATGTGTGACTATAAAGCACCCCTGCCTCCCACATATATATCTTCATGGTACACTCATGGGAGCAGCATTTGATGAAACATTTGGGAAAACACTGGCCTGCACATACACTGAAATTTCAACAAGACTAACCACAGTTCTGTATTTCATTGCGTACAGAGGACCCTGCAAAAATTCCTTATGACAGGAATTTTGTAGGTAAGACTTCAACCCCTGTCACATTGAGGGAAGAAAAACCCAGTTTTTCATGCTCTGGCCATTCTCTTCTTTACCAAAGTCATTATACCTGAGGGAAAACCTGACATGAATAAATTGGAAGCCCCAATGTATTCATCAAGGGAAATTAGCCACAGTGAATACTCAGTGCATCATGGGGAGTGATGATGATTAGGAAGCTGTGAAAACATCTGCCCAAATCATGTGTCTGAAGAGCAATTTCTTATGTCCCCCACTTCCTGGGAAAGCTTAGACGACTTTTCTAAGCACGGACTTGTTAGCACATTGACCATTTTGCTGGTGTACCTGGTCAAAGCCCTGGCCCATCTGTGTGCTCTGCAAACACTGAGCTCCCTGGGCGGAGAGCCGGATGAAAGGAGCTCCAGCGCCAGGAGGCACTCAGGTGACATCACGACCACAGCACAGCTTCTGCCTCCAATGTCTCTGGTAATGAGAATGAAGTTTCTTCTTTGCATCCCTAACCTGGCCATACAGTCTGGCAGCTATGCTGGTTCTGGGACTTCTGAGACTCTTCCTGGCCAGCAGCTCACTTTCTACTTTAAATCAGTACCATTCTTCCCATAGATCTTTCCTCCCCTTTACCTTTCACATCCTCACCTTTCAATACCAGGTTTATTTCAGTGATCCTTTCCCAGACCTTCTCCTATGTTTGCTTGTTTTACCCACTTCCACAATTCATGGATTCCCTTTTGTTCATTGTCTTACATTTAAAATACTGATATTTATTAAATACTCCTGCCTTTGGTCATCATCTGTTATAAGCTGTCCTTCTCATCTGAGAGTCTCCATTTTCCAGTTGCTTCTGATACATTTGGGAAATTTCCTAATTCTCATTTCAGGATTTTATCTGTCTACATCAAACACCCCAATGTCTGAAAGCCCACATCCGACAAGTGTGGCACGAGTGAGGGTTTTTAGTGTCTAAGACATGTCTGTATTAAGTTGGTTCTAAACAGAGCAGTAGAGTGGGGGACAATTAAGAGCCCAACCTGTGAGACAGCTGGTCTGGTAACGTGACTCTAGAAGAGTAACCAGTCTTTCTGTGCCTCATTTCCCCACCTATAAACTGGAGAAGACAGTATTAT
This sequence comes from Mirounga leonina, assembly GCF_011800145.1. Classification (NCBI taxonomy): domain Eukaryota; kingdom Metazoa; phylum Chordata; class Mammalia; order Carnivora; family Phocidae; genus Mirounga; species Mirounga leonina. The sequence goes on from NW_023270454.1 coordinate 27,341,715, forward strand.
GTATCTCATGGTTATAAGGATTAACTGAACTAATATATCTAAAAGGCTTACAATAGCACCTAGAACCTGGTCAATGCCATATAATCATTAGCTATTACTAGTTTCACCATTTAAAAGACAACAGCATTTTAGAATAAAGTGTAGAGTTGTTTTTGTTTTTGTTTTTTAAGGGCTCCATGCCCAGCATGGAGCCCAGTGCGGGGCTCGAACTCAGGACCCTGAGATCAAGACCTCAGCTGAGATCAAGAGTCAGACACTTAACCGACTAAGCCACCCGGGTGCCCCAAGTGTAGAGTTTTTTAAAAGTCTTTCTTTCTGTCTTTTTAAGGCCCAGATTATATAAAAGATCATCTAACTAAAGTTCATCAGCACACTTCCTATATAGGAGAAAAACGCCCAGCATTGGAAAAGACTGGAGATCTCAGATATTTATGGAGGCCTGCCCCAAACAGAAGCTTACCAGCAAAATATAAATATGAGTATGTGGGTGAAGTTGGTTGGGGAATACCAGAGTATGATTTTATCAACCAAACAAGGCTTCAGACTGGCTTTCAGATCAAGGTATTTCTCTTAAATACGCTCTTCATAGCATATTGTTTCTGATTTGAATCCTTTCTGAGTATGCTTCCCTAAGAAATGTCATGTTCTTAATTTGTCATTGAGAAGTAATGGGATTTGAGTTTTGCGGAAAAATGTGTGAATAAATGGACTTGCTATGATTCCCTTTTCATCCCTTCAATACGTGAGAGGAGAGGTGTGAAGAGAAGGAAGCCACGCATAATCCAAAAGCATTTGTGTTTGGCTTTGGAATGCATTCAGATTCACATTTATGCTGCGACATTCACACATTCTTCCCCCATCCTAGCACTGCATTCTGAGTGGGTGGTATAAAAGAAGCCTGTACTGGACATCATCCACAAGCCGAAATAGAGAGTTCCAGATCTTTAAAATGCACTGTGTTGATAATGCCTTTGTATCAAATAAGTCAGGGTAATTAGCCAAAGGGTTCTTAGAAACCTTGTCTTGGTTCCTTTGGGTAATGTGTATGGAGGCATGAGCCCAGTCTCCTCTGAAACAAAAGAGAGCCCAGGTGATTTTAGAAGTAAAATCTGAGAATTCAGACCTTTTTTTTTCCAGGCAGGCTTTTGCATTATCTGAAAATTGAACATGTACCAATCATGAAATAATTGGATTTCCTCAAATGTTTAAGAAAATATAGTACAGCGTCATACGGTAAAGGTTAACAAAAGAAAAAAACCTTTTTGCGGTGCAACCTAAGGCAGTGGGAGAGAGTGCTTGGGGGCTCAGTCTTTGAGGTCAGACAGAGCCGGATTCAAATCCTGACTCTGAGTTAGGTTTTGCTCTGTGACCCTAAGCTAGAGAGTTCACCTCTCTGGGTCCCTGATCGCTTCTGTTCCACATGACAGTGCGTAGAGTGCCCACGTCACAAGATCACCGAATTCCTATACTGGTTCTGTCCACCTACTTGCTGTGAGTGGCCTTGGGCAAGTTCCGTAACTTCTGTTCTTTGGTTTCTTCATGATGAGTCTTAGTATTTACCTTACAGGGCTGTTGTAAACAGTAAGCAAGTTAACAGTTGTAGAGGGCTGGGAACCATGCCTGGCACATATCAAGCACTCTATGCATTTAATATTATTTTTGTTATGTGGTGAGGATTAAATATGAGACCACAAGGAACACATGAGGTCTGATGCCTGGCACGTGGTTGACATGCACGTGTCAGCTCTTAGTACCATGGCTGTTGTACTTAATGTTACTCAGGATCATTTAATGGAACAGATGCTCAGGTACTTAAACTGTGTCCTAGTCCATGTAAGCAAGAAAGATGAAGACCAGAAAGCTGATGAAATATCAAAACTGGCCACCAGCAAGAAGACTACAGTCCAAGCGAGGTGGCTGGTTTGAACAGAGTCCATAACTTTTGTTGCCTTTTTGCTTCTCTGTCGGCCCATCTTGAGTGTGTATAGCTTCTCTTCCTTCTTTATCTTTAAATTAAGAACACGTTTGCCTATTCCTTGGACTTTGAAACAAGCTGTGAATCCAAAAGAGATATCAGCCACAAGCTAGCCTTCCAGGAAGAAATTTATTCTGTTTCTTCCATTCATATTTCCCAGACGGCTTTAAATCACTACTCTGTTCGGTAGCGCTCTCTTCTCAACCCCTGGGGGACAGAGTCTGAACCACACAGTGATTTTTTCTCCCCTGGCTTGTGGCACACTCAGAAGCTGGTCTTGTTTGGCATAAGCTGTGAAAGCCGTTGCCTATCCTCTGTGCACCTTCTTGGTCCTGGGCTTTTGACAGTAATTATTTCCAAAGCGGTGCCTATCTCATCACAATCTTAATACCTTATAGGATTCCTTGGACTCAGAACTTTATAATGAGAACGACAAGATTCACTGAGAATGACTGTACATTTGACCCTTGAACAATGAAGGGGTTAGGCGTGCTGACCCAACAGCTGAAAATCTGCATGTAACTTTTGACTCCGCCAAAATTTAATTACTAATACCTACTGTCATCCAGAAGCCTATGGATAATATAAAACAGTTGATGATGATGATTATGACATTTTGAATATGGACAATGTACTGTATTCTTAAAATAAACTAAAAAAAGACATTGTTATTAAGAAAATCATAAGGAAGAGAAAATACATTTACAGAACTGTACTGAGTTGTCAAAAAAGTTCCACATAAAAGTAGACTTGCACAGTTCAAACACATGTTGTCCAAGGGTCAACTGCACATATTAGTGAATAACCATCTATAATTTATCCACCAGTTAAGGCCTAGACTTTGTCATCAAGGCTCCTGATCTTCCCCTCTGCACCCTGGCCTGGCTCCCTCTCTCCATTTAAGGCAATATTCGTTTTTGAGTCTAGCCTCAGACTTAGATTCCTTACCAACCCAGTGTTTCAGGCAGTTACTTCTGATCCATATGACTTGGCGTGAATTGACATTTGAGCTGATACAAACACACACACTCCATGCGTAAAAATGAGCTCTGAATTACAAAAGATATATGAGAGTCCGTGGCATTAACTCACACCCCTCCTCACCAGGGAGCTGGTTAATTCCTTAGTTTGATGTAACTTAGGGAAATGGGGAGATGTCTCAATATACTTCCTGTTCTTTCTCTGGTGCCTGGTCTCTAGTACACCCTTTCTACATCCCTCCACCATCCTTGTCCATAACAACCCCAAGGAAGATGGCACTTTGTTTCAGCCTAACTTCAGAGACTCCTCAGTGTCTCTCACTGTAGTTGCTCAGAACTATGATTTTAAGCACAAACCTTCATCTAGTGGGTTTTTATAGCCTGAACAGCTACCCTTTCTAGTCCACCGCTCCAGGTTTGTATAAGGCTGGCAGCTAAGGGTGCTCAGGCACCTCCATTAGACTCTTGGCAAAATGCCTGGGGCAGCTGCTTCCTACCTGGGAATGGTCTCTCCTATTTGGGGCACTAGGAAGGGTTTTATAGATCATCGGCATTTTGGTAGAAAGATAATAACTTCCAGACTGACACGTGAAAAATGTCCCCACATCACAGAGGTCAGTAAAAATCACAATATCAGGTTTCTTTTCTGGATCTTTTTATGTTCAGCTATTTCCTACTCCGCTTATATGGGCTGCAATATCATCATAGTACGTGTGTATATAAACCAGTAAAAATCATTGCTTTTGTTATTATCTCAGATTTAAGAGCAGTACATTCTTCGTCTTCTTCTTTTAAAAAATGGACTTAGTCTCTGCCAAACTATATGTGCTGTTTCTACAAGAATATATGAAGACCGGGCAACCCTCTCAGGACTTCTCCCTCTTCGGGAGCTTTGTACTATCACTTTATTATTGCTCAATAAATTTTGCTTTGCTGCTCACCAAAAAAAGAATATATGAAGACCATTGAAACAATTTTGGTTTCAACCCCATGCTAAACTGAGGGGCATTTCTAACTCCTTCTTAGCTGGGCATGTCTCCCCTCCCCCTCATTCTCTCTTTAACCCAAACCTCAATAGTATCAGCTGGCTTCCTGGTGCCATTTTCTGGTCCTGCACTCTGACCTCATGACCAGATGATTTAAGTCATCTGGTTTTCCTACAGAAACAATGTTATAGGACTCAATGACTAATTCTTCTTAGGTGTGATCCCAAAGACAATATTAAACCAATTAATCATAACATATATTACAACCAATATGTCATGTAGTATAACAACTTGAAAATCTATAGAAAGTAATAAAGAGAATTTTATGGGAACCCATCAATATATTTTTATGTGATACAGTATAGTATAATAAAAAGTAAAATCTTCAAGACTTTGAAATTTCTGCCTTATTTGTAAATGCCACAAATTCCAGGGTTATGAAATGCAGAGGTCTGGGTGCCTGGGTGGCTCGGTTGTTCATGATCCCAGGGTCCTGGAATCGAGTCCCGCATCGGGCTCCCCCTGCTCAGCAGGGAGCCTGCTTCTCCCTCTCCCTCTGCCTGCCACTCCCCCTGCTTGTGCTCTCTCTCTGTCAAATAAATAAATAAAATAAAAAGAAATTTTCTTTATTAAAAAAAAAAAAGAAATGCAGAGGTCTTCCCTGTGATGGTTTTAAGGATATTTGAACAGACTTTTGATGAGACATTGAGTTTCTTGATGGCTATTAATAAACCAATCCAGGTTTAGTTGCTTCATTAGACATTTTTTCTCTCTGTGAATTTATTTAGAGAAAGCAAACGTAAAAAGACCTTGAGTATCTACTGTGTGAGGAAGTTCCTGTAATTATTTCTGCTTTACAGTTAAGGAAACTGGAGGTGTGGATGGGTGGGTTGCTTGTCTGAGGCTGTGTCACTAGTAAATGGTAGAGCTGGGATTTCAACCCAGGCTTGGATTCAAGGGCTTAGTGGGAGTACAGCATGTGTGAGATGAAAAGATCGAAAACGGTCAGAACCTCCGACTAGGAGCCACCATGTGACGTGCACGTCTGCATGATCATTGTTTTGTGAGGCAGGGTCTGGCTTGGGTCAGTCCCAACTGCCTTCTCTTACAGAGTGTGCATCAGTTCCTCAGGGTTCTCTCACTTTTCTCCCAGCCTTCCGTTCTGCTTCATTGGCACCCCAGAGACTTCATTTACGCTATTAAAATGAATTATGAGTAGCTATCACCCACATAGTTGATATAGTGAGAAATAGCTTGGTACTAGTTATTTTTGAATTTTATATTTAATAAGCACTTTACAGTGCTTCAAAACATATCATCAAACACAATCTTCAGCATTATGGAAAGAAAGAAGACACTGAGGTCTTAGTGAACCTCCCCTTCTTTTCTGTGTGTCCCAGCACAACCCCGTGCGTTCTTCCAAACGATCCACCCTCACACAACAGTGTCCTAGAAAATCTGCAAATTCACCTGGGGAAAAGGATTGCCAGTGTGGAGGTGATCAATAGGTTGACCACCAATCACATATTTCAGAATTTCTGAGTGTTTCTTATTTACCTCTGGGTTTACTTGGGAAAATCCCATACAGTCTCATTAGAATTCCTAGCATTTCACATTCCTAATCTCCAGATTTTTTTTTAAGATTTTATTTATTTGACAGAGAGAGACAGTGAGAGAGGGAACACAAGCAGGGGGAGTGGGAGAGGGAGAAGCAGGCTCCCCGCCGAGCAGGGAGCCCGATGCAGGGCTCGATCCCAGGACCTTGGGATCATGACCTGAGCCGAAGGCAGTCGCTTAACTGACTGAGCCACACAGCACCCCAGATGTTATTATCAATATAGAAGACTTTAAAAAGATAATAAAGCTCCTTTTATCAACCAAGTTATAAAAGCAAAACAGAAAATAGCTTTTCTAAAATTAGGTACCTCTTTGCATTGCTGCTGTTCTTCCCCAGCTAGGCATGTGTTTAGCTCTCACTTTATATTTCTTAGAGTTATTTGCATCCTAACAGTTTGTGGTTTAATATAAAAATAATTACATTAGCACCTTTCATCCTTAAGTGCTGAATAAAGTCATGCATTTTCTGATGCCACAGGAAGCCTTCCGTAAGGGAGTGCCACATGCTGACCATCTGTGAGGGAGGAGAAACACTGGTGAGGGAGGCCAAATAACCCTCCCTCTTCTCCAAAATAATATATTAACACCATTAACCTCCTGATACAGAGATGTTATATTTTCCCCATTTTACAAAACGGGGCTTTCTAGGATGCCTCAGATAAACTGAAGGAAATAATTTCCTTATAAAATCTTACTTGTGGCTGAACTTCTGGAAAATAGATTTTATGTCTGAAGTTTCCATTCTCTAACAGACCATGAAAACAACAAGGGAGGCATGTATCACTGCTTTGCATTCTGTATTGTGTTCAGAGCAGTTCTGTGAAGAATAACGGGTTTGGGACGGGAAGCGTCTGTGTGGGCAGCTAGGGACACTGCCGCGGCACATTTTACTGGGCAGCCCAGCCCCGCTGTGACCTGACGCCCTGAGCAAACACGGCTTTCTCTCTCTTGGTCAGGTGACTTTATAGAGACTATTGGCAAATTGGGAAAAAAAAAAAAGACATCTTAATTTTCACATCTTTTGTTAGGATGTGGAAATGTGAAAAAAAGAAAGAAAGAAAAGAAACTCTGTAATTTAGAGCCTAGGGGGTGATTTTATTCCTTAATTAAGGAAGGCTTAAAATAGGCCATGGTGGTTACTAACTTTTGCAGGGCTTGACATAACATCTTGAGTATGTGTCTAATGGTAAACATCACTTTTTTTTTTAAAATCACACTACCTAAAGTTAGTAATTAAGCATATGCCATCAGTTTTCAACAAATATTATTTGATGATGATAGGGAAATACAAAACTAAGAAAAGACTGTAAATTAGAACGGATTCTAGTAAACCTGTGGTTTAACTCCATAGCCAAGCTCCAGAGAATTGTGAAATTTGCATGTGATCTAATACCCCCAGCATAGGTGGCTAAAATACCAGGACATCTGTTTTCTAAATCTGGCATTCAGGGACACCTGGGTGGTTCATTCGGTTAAGCGTCTGACTGTTGATTTCGGCTCAGGTCATGACCTCAGTGTCGTGAGATTGAGCCCTGCGTTGTGCTCTGCTCTCTGCGCTGGGCGTGGAGCCTGCTTAGGATTCTCTCTCCTCTTCGCCCTCTGCCCCTCCCCCCTTTAAAAAAAATCTGGCATTTATCTTGGCTTTTGAAGATCTTTGGGAAAAATTCGAAAATTACTATAAATTTAGGATTATAGTTTTCCCTACTATTCAGGTGCAACACTCCCAGAGTACTTCATTGGTATTGACAAAAATGCATAGAATGCATAGTAAACAAGACTAGCAATCTGGAGTAATCTATTTTTTCCCCAGGATTGAACCTAGGATATCAAGAAATCTTAACTGAGCAAAGTGAAGATGATTCATTAAATATAGAGGGTTCCTGCTATGTGGTCCCAGCTACATCCTTGAGTAGAAATAAAACAGAACTAAAAGTAGGTGTTGTTAGGAATCCATGTAAGCTCCCTCAGCTGTTGGGAGAAGAACTCATAGCAAAGTGTCTTTGTGGTGTTGGTGTTGTTGTGAAGTTTTTAGTGTGACTCCTGTCAGCAATTGGACTGCACAAGCCCAGCCACATTTTATTTTTTTATTTTATTAAAATTATATATTTGGGTATTTACTCATATGTTTTTTAATTTAAATTCAATTTAAATAACATACAGTGTATTATTAGTTTCAGGGGTAGAATTTAGTGATTCATCAGTTGCATATAACACCCAGTGCTCATTACTGCCCTCCTTAATGGCTATCAACTAATTACCTCATCCCCCTCATCCTCCTCCCCTCCAGCAACCCTCAGTTTGTTTCCTATAGTTAAGAGTCTCTATTGTTTGTCTCCCTCTCTGTTTTCACCTTATTTTATTTTTCCTTCCCTTCCCGTATATTCATCTGTTTTGTTTCTTAAATTCCACATACGAGTGAAATCATACGGTATTTGTCTTTCTCTGACTAACTTATTCTGCTTAGCATAATACCCTCTAGTTCCATCCGTATTGTTGCAAATGGCAAGATTTCATTCTTTTTGATGGCTGAGTGATATTCCACTGTGTGTGTGTGTGTGTGTGTGTGTATCCTCTTCTTTATCCATTCATCTGTCAAGGGACATCAGGGCTCTTTCCCTAGTTTGGCTATTGCGAACATTGCTGCTATAAACGTTGGGGTGCACGTGCCACATTTTAAATGGTTTTAAGCAAGGTCTGAGATCTCTTTCATTTAACTTTGTACTGACAACATCAACACCACTTCCCTACTGCTTAGCATGGTGTAGATGGTTATCAATAAGTAATCGGAGATGGGCGTGGAGATGGCTTCACTTCTCAATGCAGTGTCTTTGTGCAGAGACCAAGTTGCAGAAGGGAAGAAATGAAGTTTTAAGTGTGCATTAGACTGAGAATTGTTGTACTCCTAGCTTATTCCATAGGCATTTGAAAACTATCTACCAACCTTTTTTTTTTTTTTTTTACTGAGACTTAGTTATACTGTAATGTTCTTACAGCCTGAGCTGCCACCCCTCGTGTAATTCTGTGTTGTAAAGCTAATTGGACTATTAACTCGGGAGAAGCACACTTTTTAACCTTTGAATTAACAACAGTGCCAACATATTAGAAAACTCCAATGGTGAGAACACTTGCAAAACACATACTTGATTCTATTTCAGAAACTGTGCCCTGAGCACAAACAGAGACTTGGGAAGCTCTTGTGTAGCTCCTCTGCAGCCCCAATAGTTGACTCTGTGCAGATCTCAGACCCTGGATCATTAACCCACTCTGGATAAAGGGCTGATAGTAGAATGATTACTCATCACAAATCCTAACGATTCCCAACAGAACAAGTTCTAGTCTTGCTTTAAAAGAAAATCCTTGGGTATCTTGAATAGAGAATGAATAAGGAGAACATTTATTGTCTTGGAGAAGTATGGGGAGAAAATAACAGATATTTGCCTTCTCTATGAGAATAAATGGGGCAACTAACATTCATAATGCTTTTCAGGGCAAATCTATGTTTGTGGTCTTAGTGAAAAACTGAATGTGACTTTATAAGTGAAAGTAGCCAGTTGAAGAACTTTTCATTTCCCCCTTTTTCTCCCTTTGCATGTTAGGCTGCCTATTTTTTATAATGTCTCAGTTTTCCCATCTGTAAAATGGGGATTGTATTAGTTTTCTATTGGGCATAGCAAATTACCACAAATTTAGCAGCTTAAAATAGCACCCATTTATTTGTTCACAGTTCTGTAGGTGAGAGGTCCCAGAAGACATGGCTGGGTTCTCTGCTTGGATCTCAGAACGCTGAAATCAAGGTGTCTGCTGGAGCTGCGATCTCATCTGCGGCTTGCTGTCTTTTCTGAGTTCATGTGGTTGTGGCAGATTTCAGTTCCTTGTGGTTGTAGGATTGAGGTCCCACCTCTTTGCTGGCTCTTAGTGGTGGGCCCTTCTCAGCATCTAGAAGCTGCCCACATTCCTTACCATGTAGCCCCCCTCCATCTTCAAGACCAGCACACAGAGTGCCTGGGTGGCTCAGCTGGTTAAGCCACTGCCTTCAGCTCAGGTCGTGAACCTGGAGTCTCGGGATCAAGTCCCACATTGGGCTCCCTGCTCAGTGGGGAGTGTGCTTCTCCCTCTGACCCTCTCCCCTCTCATGCTCTTTCTCTCTCAGATAAATAAATAAAATCTAAAAAAAAAAAAAGCACAGAGAGTCTCCCCCATATCAAATGCCTCTCACACCTCAAATCCCCTTTGCCAGGAAGAGCCTAGATCCTTTTAAGAGCTCACCTGATTAAGGAAGGTCCACTGAGGATAATCTCCCTTTCTTAAATTCAACTGAATTAGGGTCTTAATTACAGCTGTAAAATCCCTTCACAACAGTAATTAGATCAGTATTTGGTGGAATATCTAGGAGAAGGTGTATACACCAAGGGATGAGAATAGTGGGGGTCATCTTAGAATTCTGCCTAGCGTAGGGATAATAATAATAATGATAATAATAATAAGGGGCTCCTGGGTGGCTCAGTTGGTTGAGTGACTGCCTTCGGCTCAGGTCATGATCCTGGAGTCCTGGGTTCGAGTCCCACATCGGGCTCCCTGCTCAGCGGGGGGCCTGCTTCTCCCTCTGATCCTCTTCCCTCTTGTGCTGTCTCTCATTCTCTCTCTCAAATAAATAAATAAAATCTTTAAAAAATAATAATAATAATATCTTAGAGTATTGTTAAATGGATTAAGTGAGATACGTGTGTTAAGCTCTTATCATAGTATCTAGGATAATGTCTCAATAAATGGGATCCAGTATCACTAGTGTTTATATATACTGTATTGTCTTGCCTGCATGGATTTTTGAATTATATTATTATAAGCACATTAGAAACATGATGGAATATGTTGCTCATTATTTGGATACTGCCCAGAAAACAGCGATGCTGGGGCCATAGTCAACAAACTCATAAAACCCAATGTTTAATCTATTTGCTGAAAGGTGATGTATTAATTCAAATTATTTAAAAACACTGTAGTTAAAAAAAAGAGATAGCAGGATATAATTTATGTTGGAGCTCAAGCCTGTATATAATGTAGCAGAAAATTAAGTATGGGTCTCTGCATTGTTCATTTTTTGCATTTTAATACAAAAAAATGCATCACAGAATCCATGCTTAAATACTGACATTTTTCAGAAAGAATTGTTTTGTTTCTACTCATGCTCTGAATATAAAATGAATACTTCAAATGCACCATTCATACAAAGGCCTTTATGCCCCTTTCTCCCTTCAATAGTTCCAGTCTAGAATGGGCAACATTATGCAATTCGGTGATCCAGCTACAACAATGAGAATGCTTCTCATAGGCTGTGGGAAGAAAGATACCTAAGGGGTTAACAGTAATATTTTGCAAATTGAGGCAAGTGAAGAAAAAATACATTAGCATAAGAAAAGGTAGCCTTAGGGAATTTTCCACTCAAATGTTTGGTACTAAGAGCTCTATGTTACCAAGGAGGAGGATAGAGAAGAGAAACCCTAGTGTCTATGCATTCTTGAAATGCATTGCCATTGTATTCATTCTACTGGTAAGAAAGACCTCATAGTTACAGAGATGGAAAATAGTTCTTTCTAGTTAAATAAATAAATAAATAAATACATAAATAAATAAATAAATATTGGCTATATTAAGAAAAGCATGTTGACTCACGTACAGTAAAAAAGCAAGAGGATTCCTCAACGATCAGTCCTAAAAAGATTTCTTAAGTATGTCAGGACTAGACTAGAAGTGGTTTGAGATTAAAAGTGAAAGTATTAAGCAACGATTTCCTTTGTTAACTAGAATGGGCCTCAAATGTCTGCAATTAACTCAGATTGAACAGGTTTTAACACATTTCAGAAATTGTATCTAATTCACAGTACCTGAATGTAGTTAGCAGATATTTCCGTTTTAGTAATGCCTAGACTTCTTTAAAGATTACTTAATAGGAAATACCCACTTTTGAGTTATGATTATTTGTGCTAGTTAAAACATTCAAAGTAACTGATATCCTTAAGACAGAGACTGTACTAATCTGTTGTTACCTGTTTCTATGAAGATGCTGAGTTAGGTTTGGTTCAGTCTTTTCTTTACTCTTATGAACTGACCAATAAAAAAAAAAAAAAGATCTTTTTGATTTTGAATTTCATTAGATTTAACACCACAGGCAGCATGATTATCCAAATAAACTGTGATGGATTTCATTAATAAATTGACAGCTTATTTTAGGTAAATTTTTAAAGATATTATACACTGATAACTAAAGGACAAAAGGGGGGGTAGCAAAAGAATCTGTTGCTTGTTTCTAATAAAAGTCTTTCCAGATTAAGACGATGCAATATTTGAGTTTTAAAAACGGGAACAAAGATCAAAGAAGATTGTCCAATTCCTGGAAAATTTGTCAAAATGCTGATAACAAAATTATTTATAAGTCAGTTGATACGGTCAATTTTTCGGGAATCACAGGTCAGAAATAACTGAGAAAGTTATACCATTATCTATACAGATTACTACTTTTCAAATTTTCTATGGAATAATGGGCCACCCTTGCATTTAAACCTTATTTTTCTTGACACTTCCTTTGTTTATGTATTTTATACATGAATATTAAAGAGTTAGAAGTGATCAAGGTTTCAACTTCATCTCTGAGAAGATAACAAGTAAATAGATCTTTTTTCCCAACACAAATAACTCTGAAGGACTTGATCAGGAAAGTCCTAAAGTAAAGCTTGAGGGAAAAGGAAGAAAAGGGGAGGATTAAAAAAAAAAAAGTACTAAATATTTCCTCTGATGTTGAAATTATAATACAATCTTGCTACTTTTCGAGATGTTATGAATATAGCATCCCACGTCAATGTAAGTGAAAAATGCATTCCGAAACTGAAGTGAAATATTTTGATAATCCAGATCATTGTTTCCCAACCCAAGTATGGAAAATTGAGTAATGATTATAAACCGAAACCCTTTCCAATATAAATTTGATGCCTCTATTCCCATTTGCTTATTCATAAGATGTGCCATCAATTGGCTAGTTCCTGGGGTAAAGGAGCCCATATAGAAAGGTCATTTGTTCAGTGATAATAGATCATTTCAATGTACATGAGAGAGTGTGGGGATTTTTTTATGTGGGAACTGGTCCTAAGCTACAAATATTTTATCCATGTTCTAAATTATGCTTTCTGAAAGGAGTTTTCAGATCTACACTTTACCACAGGCTGTCTATAACCCAGCTCTTTCCTACATTATTGCCACCACATTTGCTAATTCTGTGAGGATAAGGTGAAATAAAAAGAGCTAGACTGTTTGAGTCTGAATAGTGGTTAAGAATGCCTGCTCATTTACAGACAGAATCATAAAAACAGAAAGGAGCTTTGAGACTATGGGCTACACTCTTCCTGCTACTAATCTCTCTCTTTTACAGAGCGGGGAAATAAAGCACACAAGATCATATTTATTTTACTTCTTGCAGTTTTATTCCTCAATTCAAGAATCAAAAGGCTATGTTCTTTTAATTGTATTTACCATCTCCTATTTAACTTCCCAGCCTGACTTCCTTTTGGACTAGGAATATAGACTGCTGGACATGTTGGTGCCAATTTACCCTGGAATTAGGTTACATTGGTTTTCTTTCTTTTACAGTGTGGAGAACTAAATCAAGCCACTATTGATAAAATAAGCCACAGATACCAAAATCCATGGTAAGCACATTTTAAATTAATTATTTAGCTAATTAATTGATGCTTTTCCTTCCTAAACTAGTAACAGCGTTATTTTGTTTTTAACTTCTGAGTATATTACCATTTTATTTCTTTTTATTTCAGATAGGTTTTTTTTTGTAAAATTATGAATTTTTATTCCTAATAAAAGCATAAAATTTTCACGGCCTGTTAACTTTAATTAGGGGGACGAAAGGGTCAAAGCAGGCAGAGAGTAAGCAACTGTGAGAATATAGCGGAGAAAAAAAGAGCCAGCATGCAGCTATTCAGAACAGCAACTGGATGAGTAAGGTAGAATTAACACATAAATAATTCTTTCTGTGAAATAGCAACAATATACTTTTTTTTTTGGTTTAAAAAAACCCTCACTTCATGCTGTTGGCCTAGAAACCCTCATTAACCTGGGTTAATAAACGTAATCTTACTGAAGTCACATGATGACTTGAATTTATGCTATCTTAAGGCAACCTAAATCAAACATGTCTTACCTCAAGGTATGTTAAATACGGGAAAAGAGCAAAACCTAGGCTTATCACCTATAATTCAGATTCCTAAGAGGGAAGGGATCAATCAGCATCGCTCTTACAAAACTGCAGATTCAATATGTCTTTGTTATCCTTGGATTTTTGGAGATGAGAGTTTCTGGAGCCTATTTCACTCATTTTTATTTGTTGAAGGACACAGCTATGATGATGTGCAAAATTAATGAATTCCAGTCTCCTTCTGCTCTACCACAACATAAGCTGCCCCAAAAAGAGAAAAGCCCTCAAACCCCATGTCAAAAGCCTACTAGTTACCACAACAGAATCCCAGGACAACAAAAGATCTCACTGGGCAATTCCTGTAACTTACAAAGCATATCCTATGTTTAAAGCCATAGAGAAATAGTTTATTGCTTGCAAAGCACACATTCTCATTAAAATATCAACTTTGTTCAGATAACATTACAGGCATCTATATGCAAGTGCTCTATCAAAAATTTCTAAACCAGTGGCGCCTGGGTGGCTCAGTCAGTTAAGCGTCTGCCTTCGGCTCAGGTCATGGTCCCAGGGTCCTGGGATCGAGTCCCACATCGGGCTCCCTGCTCAGCGGAAGCCTGCTTCTCCCTCTCCCGCTCCCCCTGCTTGTGTTCCCTCTCCCGCTGTGTCTCTCTCTCTGTCAGATAAATAAATAAAATCTTAAAAAAAAAAATTTCTAAACCAAAGAAACCCACTAAAGGTCACTGAAAATCAAAGAAATTTCCACAAACATTGGTGATATAAGTGTAAAAATTTGCTGCATTTATTTAAACATTAAACATTAGAAAGTATCTGAGAAATATTGAAGCTTTGAACACTTTCCTTGGGTGAAAGAATGTTAGCTATATTCATTTCTAGGGAATTTGATATGGATTGTGCCAGGTCAGGGCATGCAAACATTTATAAACAAAAACCTCATACGTAAGGAATTGTGGATTCAACTGGGAAATTGGAGATCAGATATATATTTGTATAAATTATAAAACCAACCTGCATATGTTAAGTGCCATGTGCATAATGAAGACAATTATAATTACAAAATGTTAACTAGAAAAGCTTAAAATTTTTTAAAAAGTATAATGATGACCCCCTAGATTTGCCTATAGCGTCTGCCCCAGGTCCTATTTTTAACTAGTCAGATGCCAATAACTAGTCAGATGAATGCTGCCTCCCTCTTGAGACTTCAGCCACGTCCACTGTTTAAGAGCCTTGCTGCCCCAGTCTTGGGCTGGGAGGATGCTCTTGAATAAGATCCTGACTCAGACAGGCCCAGGTGTGCCCCAGCCCCTCATGTTCTCTAAGTGGGACTAAGAGCCATCTCCTTTCTGGGCAAGGTTAGAGCTTAGCCTCCCATTCAGTTTTCATGTCCTGTCCTTCTCAGTCAATGGTGTTCACTCAATAAATCTAGTACCTCCTGTGTTTGAAGCTTAGGTCGATTCTGTGGCCACAGTGGTGAACAAGACAAGCCCAACATATGCTCTTCTTGGAATTTGTATTCTAGGGGAGGAGGTAGACATTAAACAACTATATGAGTTTTAAAAAACATTATGCTGTTTCTCATGCTTTTTAATAACTTTTAAACATTACAAATATAATTCATGCTTGTGGCAACAAATCAAACAATATAGAGGTTTATTAAGAAAAAGTTAATATCATACTCTATTCCATCCAGTTCATGATAAAATATTTCATTACAAAGGATATCTAATTAAAAGATTTTTCTAGGGACACTACTGGGACTGAGGGTCAGAGAAGTGTTCACCAAGGAGGTAATTATCAAGGTGACTTCAGAAAGGTGAGCATAAAATCATTCCTGGCAGAGCGAACAGTATGAGCAAGTCTCTAAGGTGGGAAAGAGTATCGCAGATTAGAACCAGTGGGACCACACTATGAAAGTCAGTGAGAGGGAAGCAAGATGAGGATCAGATTTCATAGAACCTTGTAGCCAGGTTAGAGAATTTGGATTTTAACCTAAGAACAAAGTGAATTCATTGTTAGATTTAAAATAGAAAGCAATGTAAAAAAAAAAAAAAATAGAAAGCAACAGTATCTAATTTTTCTTAAGATTACTCTGGAATGTTGGATTGCTGTGTAGAGAAAGAATTGAAAGGTGACAGTAACAGTTGTAGGAAGATCAGGGAGGAGACTATTTTATTTTTACAGGACCATCTTGAGTTTTGAGTGTGATTTACAAACAAGCAAAAATAAATTGTGATTATGGAGGTTGAGGGAAGGAGGAAGGACTTAGTTTTCAAGGAAACAGGCTTTACATAAATGAAAAAAAGAAGAAGAGATGATATTTGCTGTTATTATGGGGAATAAGAATGTATTAGGCAATCTGATGGAGCGGATTTTAACATCATCTTAATTTTACAAGCAAAGAAATTGAATTTCAGAGGTTCAGTTACATGACCAAGGGTCACAGCACTAATATTTCAGCCAAGTTGACCAATCCTATTGATCTAGGCTGTGATCTGGGCTTGGACATTTTAAAAAGGCTCTGTGAGTGATTCTGATGTGCAGCCAGGGTTGAAAACTACTACTGAAGCTTGAAGAAAGAAGGGAACTGAGCCTTGGGATGTGCCCACACTGAGGACAAGATGAATGAGAGCCACAGAAGGAGAAAGGAGCCTTAGAGGAAGGGCCCCTGAGACAATAGAAGGCCATAAAGCCAGGGAAGAATTTTGAACAGAAGTGTTTAATACAAGGAAATGGAAATCCAAGAAAACAACAACAGACAAATATTTGGAAGTTATTAGTCATCTCAGAAAAAGCACTGGAGGAAGAGTAGGATGATTTGAGTTAATACAACTAGCACTGAAGAATTTTTGTCCAAAAAAAAAAAAAAGAATTTTTGCCTGCTGACATAATGGAGGTGAGTCCACTCTGTTTTGGGGACCAGAAGTCCAGTAAAGGACAATTAAAGGATTTCGTCCATTCTGAGGAATACTTTATAAACTTCGACTTTCTTGAAATCAGGATATGTTTTATAATAGCGGTTTACAAATGTAGTATACAGATGTGGCGCCTCTTTTTTTTCCTCCCATGTAAAGCTGTTATTAAATCAAGGGTGTTTTATCAATTTATTGCATCCTAAAGACTAGTAAAGATATACTTCAACAAACATGAAATGAAAACCTGCTTTGTGCCAGGTGCTCAGAATTAAAGAATTAATAAACAGGGTCCTTACTTTCAAGTAGGTCACAGAGAGATATAAACAGAAGATTACAATACAATAGACATTGATGGAGAATAATTGCAGTAACAGGGTGTGGGTTACCTCCTTTTTTTCTTCTGAATTAAAGAAAACATTCTTGGGGCCCCTGGGTGGCTCAGTTGGTTAAACATCTGCCTTAATCCAATCAGGTCATCCATCAGGTCATGATCCCAGGGTCCTGGGATGGAACTCCGAGTAGAGCCCCACGTCGGGCTCCCTGCTCAGTGGGGAGTCTGCTTCTCCCTCAGCCCCTCCTCCTGCTCATGCTCTCTCCTGCTCTCTCGCTCACTCACTCTTGCTCTCTCTATCTCAAATAAATAAATAAAATCTTTAAAAAAGGAAAATATTCTCTTTTTAAAAAAATCTTGTTTCTCTAGATATGTAACCCAATGATTACCTCATTTTTACATGGTCTCTTCTATTTGCAATTGGGTGTTTTCCAATATATACGTACTGTATTTCTAATTTCAACAAGAAGAATAAAAAGCACAGATAGGAAACGGAAGAATAGTTTACAGTCAAATTAAAAGAGGTCATAAGAGAACACACTGAAAACTGAACCAGCAGGGATTTTTGTTTTAAGAAGCAAGTAAATTTATGGAAGCAGAAAAGACCCCGAATAGCCAAAGGAATGTTGAAAAAGAAAACCAAAACTGGTGGCATCACAATTCCAGACTTCAGGCTCTATTACAAAGCTGTAATCATCAAGACTGGCACAAAAACAGACACATAGATCAATGGAACACAATAGAGAACCCAAAAATGGACCCTCAACTCTATGGTCAACTAATCTTTGACAAAGCAGGAAAGAATGTCCAGTGGAAAAAAGACAGTCTCTTCAACAAATGGTGTTGGGAAAATTGGACAGCCACATGCAAAAGAATGAGACTGAACCATTTCCTTACACCATGCACAAAAATAGATTCAAAATGGATGAAAGACCTAAATGTGAGACAGGAATCCATCAAAATCCTAGAGAACACAAGCAGCAACCTCTTTGACCTCGGCTGCAGCAACTTCTGGCTAAACACATCTCCAAAGGCAAGGGAAAAAAGGCAAAAATGAACTATTGGGACTTCATCAAGATAAAAAGCTTTTGCACAGCAAAGGAAACAGCTGACAAAACCAAAAGAGGACAGACAGAATGGGAGAAGATATTTGCAAATGACCTATCAGATAAAGGGCTAGTATCCAAGATCTATAAAGAACTTATCAAACTCAACACCCAAAGAACAAATAATCCAATCAAGAAATGGGCAGAGGCATGGACAGACATTTCTCCAAAGAAGACATCCAAGTGGCCAACAGACACATGAAAAAATGCTCAACATCACTTGGCATCATGGAAGTACAAATCAAAACCACAATGAGATACCACCTCACACCAGTTAGAATGGTTTAAATTAACAAGTCAGGAAATGAAGACATTGGCGAGGATGCAGAGAAAGGGGAACCCTCCTACACTGTTGGTAGGAATGCAAGCTGGTGCAGCCACTCTGGAAAACAGTATGGAGGTTCCTCAGAAAGTTGAAAATAGACCTACCCTACAACCCAGCAATTGCACTACTGGGTATTTACCCCAAAGATACAAATGTAGGGATCTGAAGGGGCACCTGCACCCCAATGTTTATAGCAGCAATGTCCACAATAGCCAAACTATGGAAAGAGCCAGATGTCCATCAACAGATGAATGGATAAAGAAGAGGTGGTATATATATACAATGGAATACTACTTAGCCATCAAAAAAAAGAAATCTTGCCATTTGCAATGACATGGATGGAACTAGAGGGCATTATGCTAAGTGTAATAAGTCAATCAGAGAAAGACAATTATCATATGATCTCACTGATACGTGGAATTTAAGAAACAAAACAGGATCACAGGGGAAGAGAGGAAAAAAATGAAACAAGATGAAACCAGAGAGGGAGACAAACCATAATCATAAGAAACAAACTGAGGGTTGCTGGAGAGGAGAGGGGTGGGGGGATGGGGTAATTGGGTGATGGGCATTAAGAAGGGCACTTGATGTAATGAGCACTGGGATTATATAAGATATTATATTATATAATATATAATATTATATGATATATGTATATTATACACAGACCTGTACCCTGAAACAAATAATACATTATATGTTAATTAATTGGATTTAAATAAAATTTTTTAAAAAGAGGCAAGTAAATTCTATAGAAGCTGCACACCATCACTGAAGATTGTGGGGCATGGAAGTATTTTGTTTTCTTCTTCTTTTCCTTACATTTCACACAGTGCTTGACATGTATGGGCATTCAATACGTATTTGCTGAATCAGATATAAAAGACAAATCCCACTTCTTATAATGGCACAAATTGGTATAGCTCGGGCCAAAGAAGCTGGAAGAATTCAAGCCAGGAGGACCTCCTGAGAGAGACGAAATTTAAGGCGGGTTTAAAGGAACATTTTAGGAAAATCTCTGGCTGCCTACTTGGGTGGATTTTTTATCAATGCAAAGGAAAGACTTGCTGAGATGATGATATCAACAGAATTCTTCACAGGCAAATATCATTCCAGAAAGGAGCTGCTGACCTGCCCCTGATGTAATGTCATGACGAAGTTTCCTCTTTGCCAAAAGGGCCCATGATATTGGCCACTTATTTGCTAATTATAGATTTATCTTAGGAATAATGTCTTAAGGAACACTTCAAGTTCCTATGGACAGTCAATGGGGATGGAAGGCAGTTGTCAAGGAGACTGCAAATTAAGGACAAACAAACTCGAAGCCAGCCATGAAAAGAAGGGCAGCATGAGTTTGAAAGGATCGGAAGCAATGGAACCTTCTCTAACTTTTCATGTACCTGAGTCTCACAGAGACACAGCTCTTCGCAGAGTTTTGGCTCTCCCAATCGGCTTTCTTATTGTGTGCCTTTTCAGAATGACAGGATTTGTTAGCACCATCCTCAAGAGGTACGCAGCATGGCATTGTTGAAAGAGTGGTGAATTGAAGATCAAGAAGGCTGGTTTTGCTAGGAATTTAACCTTCCCAATGGAATAATAAAGGAGATCACAAAGGTTTAGCTAAAAGGAAGTCCAACAGCGTTTACAGTAATACAAAGTCAGAAACAACATAATACCTCCCAAATAGGGGATTGCAAACAGTTATAAAGCAGTATCTATCCAGTGATTAAAAGTCTGGGCTCTGGGAGCACCCGGGAGGCTCAGTCAGCTAAGCAACCAAGGCTCGAGTCCTGATTTCGGCTCAGGTCATGATCTCAGGGTCATGAGGTGGAGCCTCTCCATGGGCTCTGAGCTCAGTAAGGAATCTGCTTGAGATTCTCTGCCTCTCCCTCTGCCCCACCCCGCCACTCTCCCACACACTCTCTCTCTCAAATAAATAAATAAATAAAATCTTAAAAAATAAAAAAAGCCTGGGCTCTGAGGATAGATTTCCTGAGTTCAAGTCTTAGCTTCACCACCTATTAGCTGTGACATCTTGAACAATTATTTAAATTATTTATGCCTCAATTTCCAAATTTATATGATGGTAGCAGAATCCACTCCTTGGGTTGTTGTATGGATGTGTTGTTACACACATAGCACTTAAAATCACACTTGGGGGGCTGCCTGGCCAGCTCAGTTGGTGGAGCATGCAACTCTTGATCTCAGGGTTGTGAGTTCGAGCCTCATGTTGGGTGTAGAGATTACTTAAAAATAAAATCTTAAGTATTAATTAGTTAAATTAAATTAAATTAAATTAAACAATATTTGGTACATGCTAAGTACTCAGAAAATAATGTGACCATGTAACTTGTCACCCAAAACAGGATACTTTCAAGAGTGAAACAGAAAGCTAATCAAATCAGTCACCTGGACAACAAACTAAAGTGAATAAATCAAGCCAATCTATTAAAAATGTTATTATTAGTTAAATAAATGAAGTACATTGAAATAATGTAGCAAATGCATTTATTAGAATTCATATTATATTTTAGCTAAAAACAATCAGTATAGAGATTTAGTATGGGATATAAATTTCATACTATGTAGTTGTATAATCTCTATACTATATAGTTTAATCTCCCAAAAGTAGAGAACAAAAAGTCCAAGAGATGGGAAAGAAAAAAAGGAAAAATATGAAAATAAGAAATCAATTAAAATTAAATTAGTTTAATATCTGACCAATAAGAGATCTAGAAAGATATCAGAGAAAACAGAAGTAAGGAAATCAATAATACAAGAAAATTTCTCAGAAGGGAATAATATGAGTTTCCAAATTGAAAGGTTCCATCAAAGCCAAAAAAACCTATCCAAAACAAAATATATCAAGTCATATATCACTGTGAAACTGCTATGGTAGGGATGAAGAGACCATCTGAAAGCCTTCAAGAGGAAAAACAGGATATATACAAATGATCTGGAATCCATAAGGTATCATACTTCTTGATAGCAATACCAAACTCTAGAAGACAATGAGGCAATGCCTTCCATGTCTGACAGAAAATTACTTTCAACCTAGAATTCTATACCCAGCCAAATAATCAAGAAGCAAGGTGGAAAAGAGACATTTTCAGGCATGTATGTACTTAAAAAAAAAAAAAAAAAAATGCACCTCAAAGCATTTTTTCCTAGGAAGCAACTAGAGAATATTACCTAGCAAGACAAAGGAGGTATACATCAAGAAAAGAAAAAAGAATACAAAGCAAGAAACGTATTTCCTTTGACAAGCAAAGGGAATTCCCAAGATGGTGTTAAAGGAAAGTACCAGAAATATGGCCATTCAGGGCCTAGGGAACTATCAAATCAGATAGGAATGGGACAAATGGGGGCTTTGGAGAACACGTTTATAATGTACAAATACTGGGTTAAGTTCCAAAAGAACCAAATGAGCTAAAAAGTGGTTACTTCTGGAGAAGAGAACATTGGGACAGGGAGCAAGGAGAGAAAGGAAGTATTTTTTTACTATGAGCTTTTTAGGACTATTTATATGTATTATGTACATGTATCTAAATTATTTCATTAAAATTGAAAAAAACACTAGCACTACATTATGTACAATGTACAAGCATTTTATTTTGATAAAAGTAACAATTAGAATAGTCAACTAGAATTATAGGAGTTTGGACTCTTAAATTGAAAAAATTTCTGTCTAAAACTAGGACTTTATTTTTTTAATTTTCTTTTTAAAGATTTTATTTATTTATTAGACAGAGAGAGACACAGCGAGAGAGGGAACACAAGCAGGGGGAGTGGGAGAGGGAGAAGCAGGCTCCCCACTGAGCAGGGAGCCCAATGCGGGGCTCGATCCCAGGACCCTGGGATCATGACCTGAGCCGAAGGCAGACGCTTAACGGCTGAGCCACTCAGGTGCCCCTAAAACTAGGACTTTAAGTATGAAAGAAATATTCACTGACCTGAATAAACAGGGCTTTCTGTTTATTCAGACAGGTATAAGGTGTGCCTCTATTTGGCATTAGTGAGGGGGTGTGTAGAAAATTGCTTGTTTTATTCCATAATGAAATACTGCCAAAACCAGTTGTTAAACTAGCACAGACTTAATGACAGCCACTATTTTAAAAATATATTGGTACATAAATGTGTGCTTTTTTTTTGGAGTTGTTTTTCTCAAAATAGCCATAAATCTTGACAGTTTTCTATTTTTAAAGCTGTCTGTGCCTGACCCATTGGAGGGATTTCCTTGAACGTTAAGTAGCAAAGTTCTGCAATTTTTGAGATCATCAGCACCTGCTTCTACGTTGGCCCTTTTGGTCCATTACCTAAAACTTATCTTTGCACTTCCTTCCACCAAGCCTCCCCAATGCCAGCCTCATCTTCAGCTGGGTGGGGAGGGAGGAGGGCTCCTGTTGAAGCTGCAGGTGTTGTCAGGTCAACACAGAACTCCTATGATCATCACTGCATCAATGCCACAAGAGTAGTTGGTAGCCGTCTATCCATTCGATAAATATCCAAGTCCAACCATGTGCCAGGCACAGTGCAAGGCCTGGGGATTCAGATGTGAACCAGACAGACATCATTCCTGCTGTCCTTGCATCCATCCTAACAGCAAGGGAGGACAGAAACAGCCGAAGATATGATTGACAATTTAATTGTGGGAGGTGCCATAAGGGAGAAATGCAGGATGCGTGTAAATGTTTCTTATGGAATGAATGAATATTCCTCATCAAGGTTGGAGCACTTGAGCAACAGGGTAAGATGCAACTGTTTTTTGAAAATCTACTGTTTTTGAAAGAAAAGCTAGCCAAAGAAGAGACGGTGCTGTTATTCTCAAGAAGAAACTTATTAGGCTATCACTTGATCCCCAGGTGGGGAAAAATTTAGTTCATTTAGGAATGTGGCTCTTTACCACGCATTACTCTCTGTATAATTTATGAAAGATACAGATGATCTGATGAGCACTGGGTGTTATATGCAACTAATGAATCATTGAACACTACATCAAAAACTGAGGTACTATATGTTGGCTAATTGAACTGAATAAAAAATAATAAAATAAAATAAAATAAAGATACAGGTGTCTGAGAAGTGTAAGAAAGAGGCATTGTCAATTCCCTGACCTATCATCTATAATTTCTCAGCATATCAGATATCAGAACTGTAGCCCTTAGTGTCTGTTCAAGAGACCAGGGTTACCGAGAGAGCAGCTGCTGAGCCTAACAAAATGCTTTACGGCAATGAAATTCAGGCATGGATTGCAAACTAATAGTAAACAGATGAGCTAAAACTTTAGGCCCAGGCAAACAGAGTTTATGTACTGAAAAGAGTACAGAAAAACAAGGATGAGGTATGTTACAAGGGCTCAGATTGTTTTATTTCACTATTACCTATTCAATTTTGTGAAGTCACAAACATGCCCTGATCATGGTAATTTTAAACATTCTTACATCACCAACATTTATATAAATGGTGTAGAGAAGATAAATAGTATTACTTAGCTAATATCTATACTACCAGACAAAGCAACAGAATAATCATCACTCCAGTCCATTTAATATGCATTACTTATTATCATTTCTGCTTTTCATTTTTTTATTATCTTTTTTTTTAAGTAGACTCCACCCCCAGCATGGAGCCCAACATGGGCCTTGAACTCACAACCCTGAGAATTAAGACCTGAGCTGAGATCAAGAGTCTGATGCTTAACCAACAGAGCCACCCAGGTGCCCCCATTACTTCTTTTACTTTTCATTTTAAGCCCACTCACAACTTCAGGTTCCTAGACCTGGAAGAGCAAGACTCTGAAATTGGACAGAGTTGGGCTTAATTCCCTTACCTTATGAAATGTAGATGCTCTCTGAGCTTCAGTTTCAAGGGAAAAGAGGGAGTGATAATATCTATCTCATAGGGTTGTCTTGAGAATGAAGTCAACGGAAGTCAAGCACCCAGCATGGATCTGACATGTAAAAGATTAGCTCTCTTCCCCATTTTAAGAAAGTCTCAAAATGACCACTGAATTAGCCACTTTCTTAAGGCTTTCTATTCATTTTTGCAAACTATCACCTCAAAAGTGATGAATTCTAATTTTATTCTCTTCTATAAAATTTTCTCTAAGAGCACTAGACTGTTTTGAGATACATTATTTGCTTTCTGCTTTAAAAAAAAAATGATCATTAAAAATTTTTTTTTTACCATCTTCCTGGTAAGGAGTCAAACTATTTCAAAGAATTTGAGTTTGGAAAAACTCCAGCTGTTAGTAGTGGTGAATTTATTATCTGTGACATATCATTTCTTATCGATGTCATCATGAGGCCTGCGACTGGTGCGTTTCCCCAGACATTCATTGAACACAGTGATAAGAAAGAGAGCTGCATTGCTCAGATGGGATATTTAAAAGACTGGGAAAAACAAACAAATAAACAACAAAACAAACAAACAAAAAACCCCACAAGAGTCCCTGTAGGGGGGATGTTTTGAAATTATTAATAATCAGAAGGAAAGCTCTAGTTCAGCATAAATTTTATTCCAAATTAAATAGTCTCCTTGATATTCAAAGAGGAAAGAACCTTTTCTGACTACTTTGGTTTATAGCTTTTACTTGGACCACTCATTTATTGAGTCAGTTAATCAATAAATATGTTTGGGGTGCTGTCCTTTCCATCAAACAGCTCATAGTGTAGTGGGGAAAAGAGACATACAGATAATTCTGAAATATGGCCAGAGCAATGCTATAGCCACACAGGATTATTATGCAAATAACCCAGCACAGTGGTGAGGAGAGGAGTTATGGGAGGCTGTCTGGGGAGGAGTCTGAAAAGGTGAGGTTAGGTAATAGGGGATGAGTGGGGACGCGGGGAAGGAGTGTTTTAAGAAGAGCAGATACCAGTAATAGAAGTTCAGAAGTGATAAATAACATCAATGGATGCATAAATATTTCAGTGCTACTGGATCCCAAAGTGTTATGAATGGTGCAGGGACAGGTGAAGCCAGAATTGAGTCAGGAGTTAGATGAGTTCACTTTCTTTTTTTAAGTTGTTGTTTAAATTCCAGTTAGTTAAGATGCACTGTAATTTTAGTTTCAAGAGTTCACTCTTGAGTTCTGACTTTTAGAGGATGGAGAACCCCAAGAAGGAATTTAAATTTTATCCACCTCTCCTTTTTACATAGTACCCAAAGTGATAAGGTCATGTTTAGATTTTGGATAGGGGATAGATATGAGGGGGCATGGAAGACAGGGAAGACCAGGGAGAGGGAGAGGAGGGAAAAAAATCTAGAATTAAAAAGGACAAAAGTTGGCAGGACTTAGGTATCAGATGTAGGAGATGAAAGTAATAATGGAGGTAATGACAACTCCCAATTTCTAGTTTGAGTGAATGATTTGATAATGGACCAACTCAGACTGAGCATAGAAGGAGCATCTCCATTAAAGGGAAGAAGGTGATGAGACGATGAGTTCAGGTGAATTTGAAGTACCTGTGGGACATCCAGTAAGATGCAGATAGATAAATATGTGAAACTACATGAAAGAGCTGTGCTGAGGAGCTTTCTCTGTCACCATAATTATGCTGTATCTGAAAAAACATAAGTGGATGAGAATAGGGAGGACCAGAGAAATAAAGACAGAATTGTAGGGAATTGAAACTCTTGTTGTTTGAAAAAAAAGAAGAAGAGCCATGAAAGAAGACATAGAAGGGGCACCTGGGTGGCTCAGTCAGTTAAGCATCTGCCTTTGGCTCAGGTCATGATCCCAGGGTCCTAGAATTGAGCACAGCATTGGGCACCCTGCTTAGCTGGGAGCCTGCTTCTCCCTCTCCTCCCTGCTTGTGCTCTCTGTCACTATCTGTCTCTCTCTATCTCTCAAATAAATAAATAAAATCTTAAAAAAAAAAAAAAAGACATAGAAGAAAGGAGGAGAACCAGGAGAATCAGAAGTCCAAAGTAAAATAAGATGTGAATTGAAAAATGCCCACTGAAGAAAGTAGACAGAAAGTCATCAGAAACCATAGTGAGACTAGAACAAATAGAACAATTTGGGAGAAGTGGAAGGAAGAGAGGGATGGAAGCTCTAGTAGAATGAGTTGTGGTATGAATGGGAGATGAAGTGGAGTCAACAAGTCAAAGGCATGGTTTTGAAAAATTTGGTTAAGAAAGGAAGAAAATGTAAGTAGTAACTAGAGGAGATGAGGGACCAAGTGTAGGCTTTTTCAGGATGGGAGAAATGTTATCCTAGAGAAGTCTTCACTGCTGTGGAGCGATGTTCTGGGTAAGTGGTGATGCAACTACGGGTTCAATGGCCCAGGTCAATGTGGAGACTCCAGATGAGAAAAACCCTCATTTCCAGAGACTGAAAGGAAGGAGATAGGGTTTCTTTGGCTATGTAGGTGGAGATGTTCTTGTACCTGTAAGTGTGGAGTAGGCATTGTGATGGTAGTTGAAGGATTATAGACCTAATGGCCTCAGTGTTCTCGATGCACTCTTTTTTTGTGTGTAGATTTTTTATAGTGGTAAAATATACATAACATAAAACACTATTTTAATCATTCTTACGTGTACGATTCAGTGGTCCATGAAGTGTTATGCAAGGCTCTGTCCTCTAGAGGACCAATGAAAATAGTGGGAATGAGATGCGAGCAGGAGTCTTGAGGAAACAAGGAAGGTCTAGGGTAGCTGTTGATGATGTGCACTAAGAAGAAGTAAAAAGCTTGCTACTCTGTAGAGTACTGAAGGCTCACCTGAGGTTGGAGACTACATGTCTATATCAGCAAGGATATCCAATGTCCCATGGAAGAGTTATCCACCTTGACATAGAGCCCAAGAAAAACTGGAGTTGAAGCAACTGGATCCCCTTTTAGAAAAAGTAAAATTACATCTATACCTCACAGCATACAATAAGATAATTTCCAGATGGACTAAACAATTAACTATTTTAAAAGTGAAATAATATAGAATGAAATATACAGGAACATTCATATGTTTACACAGTCTGAGGGTATAGATATCAGGCTGTAGCATTAAGCCACAGTTGAGAATTTATGAGTATGCTATTCATCACTTTATCTTTAAATGTTGCCTCATACTTATAATATGATCCTCAAGAGCATCTTGTGTTTATACGCAAGAATTCTAATTCAATTTTCAATAGCATCACCCCTATTCATTATTCCATCCAAACTATGGGCAAGTGTAATACCAAGGAAATAAGATAATTCCTGCCCTCAAAAAAAATATCATATGGGGGGAAGAGACACATCAACAGATAATTATACTAGAGTATATTAGGATGCAGTGATAGAAATATTGAGTCAATCAATATTTACTGATTACCTATTTCTGCTGTGGTCCGGTGCTGTGTTTAGATACTTAACAAAGTGTAACAATGAAGTGCAATGCGTTTTACAGGGAGTATTTTAGAAGGTAGCAGAAAAACATGTATCGGGGAAACAAAACCTCGCAGGGGGATCAGGAATGCTCCATAAAGTCCCCTGAGCTTGAAGCATGAGTAAGAGTTAGCTTCCAGAACTGCTGTAGTGGGATTGCTATCACTTTAGAGATGGAACTTCGTGTGTTCAGATACATTACCTTGGAGCACATTGCCACATGTTTGACAAAAACTTTTCATTTCTGGCTTTTCTATAGCAATGCATAAAGACGGTAGGATTTTACAGAATGCCGCAGCGTGTTTTCTGTCTAGCAGCCTAAAGGCTAACTCATTAAAATTCAAAGATGAATTATATGGTGGGTGGCAGAACAAATGTTTTCTTCACTGAGCCGAGCTAAGGCCTTCAAGACAGTTTCTCCCAGAATCTAATTCACTCTCTGCAGCTGTTCAGTAGGACATGATTCAGGCTTCACCTCCTCCTGCAAATCTACCACCCAACCCTTTTTGTTGGAGGTTACATGCATATGGTAACAAGACTAGGAAAACAATACTTGGTTTGACTTTGGAACCATGTGCATATCTTACAGGTAAATACGTATCTTACCTTATATCTTACCTTTCATTTATAAAATAAATTAAATATAAAATTTAAAAAAAAACTAGATGTATACCCAGTTAACCTACAGAGAGGAAATATTCCAAGGGACTTTAAAGCACAGTCATTTGAGTACAAATCTCTGGTGGGGTATACTCCAAGAACAAAAAGAACTGCAAAAAGCTTGGTGGAAGTGTTAGTGGTGTTACTCTGGCTCTGTTGTGGGTGTACTGTGGGATAAAGCAAATGAGCAAGAATATGATGTTCTTATTCAAGCATTCCCGGTTTGGTTGAGTACCAGGATTCCTGGAGTAGGAGAAAGGAAATACAGATGTTAAGATAAAAGAGTTGGAAAACAATCCCTGAATGTGATTGGAAGATATATGTGTACATATACGTATGATTGTACGTGTTTACATAAATTTTTTCATCGCTCTATCACTCTGAAGGCCTAGACATAGGAACCAACTCAGTAGCTATGAGCTCCTCTACTACTCAGATTCTACTTTTTATCTATCATCTATCTATCTATCTATCTATCTATCTATCTATCTATCTATCTTTAAGTAAGCTTTATACCCAACGTGGGGCTTGAACTCACGATGCTAAGATCAAGAGTTGCATGCTCTACCGACTGAGCCAGACAGGTACCCTCAGATTCTACTCTTCAAATAACTTTTCCACCAAAAGAAATTGGGGCTTTTGGAAAAATGATTGATTCTGGATCTGGTAAAAGAAATGGGAAACACAACTATAGTACATCATGCCACACCAGATGAAGCTATCCAAAACTGCTACAGTCCTGTCAAAGGGACCTAGGAGCCAAACTTGAAGAGAATCCCATCAGCCAAAAATAGGACAACTGGAAGAAAAGGGTAATAACCACAATGGAGTAATACATATCATACATACATACACATATACATGAACATTTATGAACTCATAATGGCTACTTTAAAAGCCACAACAAACTGGCCACATTGGAGGATTCCAATAAATCAACTTATTATTTTAAAAATGGGTAAATACAAGGAAAGAATCAAATATTAATCCTGCCTTTCTAATATTAACTGTACCACTGCAAACCAAACAGAAGATGAGATGACTTTTTAAAAATCATTGTAATCTAGCTAATAAAGAAAGAACAACAGAATTAGGGCATCACCTCTTTGCAAACACTATTAAATTAATGAATCTAGGGACTCATCATCAATAGCTACTGAAACCTCAAAAGAGAAATGATCAGCTATTACGTACTTCTTGTTGGAAGAGCATACCACCACCCAGAAAGTTATTATGGGCTGAACAGTGCACCCCCCTCAAATTTATGTGTTGAAGCCCTAGTACCTAGTCCCCTAGTCCTCTGTACTGTGTTTGTGACTATATTTGGAGGTAAGGTCTTCAAAGCGGTAATTAAATTAAAACAAGGTCATTAGGTTAGACCCTAATTCAATATGACTGATGTTGTTATAAGAGGAGATTTGAAAACACACACACACACACACACACACGGATAATCACGTGAAGACACAGGCAGATGATGGACCATCTACAAGCCAAGGAGAGAGGCCTCGGAAGAAACCAACTCTGCTAACACTTTGATCTTGGACTTCTAACCACCAGAATAGTGAGAAAATATATTTCTATTGTTTTAGCCACCCAGGCTGCAGTATTTTGTTATGGAAACCTTAGCAAACTAATACAGCAGTCTTGCCCCAAAACCCAACCTCACTTAGATCAAGCCTCTAAATCCAACTAACAATGTATAGGAAATAAGATGGTAGCAGGAAATGTTAAATGACATCATGGAGATGTCAGAAAAATGTATTGTGGGAAGTTTTATAGGACAAGTAGCCCCAGTCTCTTCGACAAATAAATAGCGAGAAAGAGAAGGAGAGAGAAGAGGAAGCTGAGGGGAGGGAAGAAGGAGGAGGAGGGGCAAAGAGATGAAACAGAACCTATGAATGAAAAGAAAGATTTATCAACCGATTGCAAGGTGTGAAGCTTATTTGGATTCTGTTTCTAACAAACTATCAAACATATATCGTTTATGAGGCAAATAAATTTTGAATGCTGAATATATGGTGAAATTGTTAAATTTTTTGGAGAAATAATGCATTGTGATTATACTAAAGAAAAAGAGTTTTTAAATTTTTGAGAGTCATACCTGTAAGATATGATGTCTTGGTGGGGGAAGATTAGTAAGTAGGATAGAAATAAAATAAGATTGGCTATCAATTGAAAGTGTTTGAAGTTGGGTGATGGGTACCCAGGGATCTTTAAATTATTTTGTCTACTTTTGTGTATAATATTCAAATCTCCAAAGTAACTAAAAAGAATTTGTATCAACTTTATCCTTAGTTAATGGAGGTCAAGTTTCACCATCTGGATAGATAAGACTTGTCCAAAATGAAGTTGAGTCAATACTGTTAGTCTCCCAACTAACCTTCACCTGGATTGCTGCCATGCAGCTGAAATAAATGTTGCTCTCCTTTCTTCCCCTTGTCCTTCTCTGATCCTCCCACAAATAAGTTAAGTGATGCCCAGGAAGCACCAGCATGAAGAGAAGCCTTGGACTTGGTATTTCAGAAGTCCTTAGCTGCTGAAATTGGCAGAACTTCCTGAATGTCTTATATAAAATCTCCCATATCTCTAGCAACACTAGGAATTATATTTAACATTCCTAATAGGTGACCCTCATCAATCCAATATGCTGCATTTCTGGTAAGATTCTGGACAGCTGCCTCCGAGGCCATGTGCACGAGAAATAGTCACTTCATATAAATCATTTGAAGATACGGAATGAGAGTCAATAAACACCTCTGTGTATTTCTACATTGTGGACACCCTCTTGGCAACAGGAACCTTTTGGAGGACGTTTTTCCGCACAGGAAGACAACATGTTTGATTTCGATTGCATAACCCGTGGAACGGGAAGCCGAGCTGGCACCCATAAGGGCAACCAGCAACGTGCTGGTGACATCACTGTGGCAAGGACAACATTTTTCACATTCTGGAGCTCAGAGAAGACAATCTGGCAAAGTCATGAAAAAGTGTTCATTTAGGGTAATGCAAAATCTTTCTTGTTTCAATTAATTCTTTACTGCAACATAGCGGTAGAATATTTAACAAGCCTTTTGAATAAAGTGGTTGTGTTTCCTATGAAATAAAACAATAAATCGAACCAAAACAATCGCAATCTGAGGTCTGAAGCATATGGTGTGTGTAATTTTACAGAACTGCACAAGGCTTTGATGCTCTCCTAGAAGAAAGTCTGAGAGTGGGCTTTTTCTACTTAAAAGAAAAATACTCTTACAGCTAGCGATCGCTTTCGGTCTTTTAAAAATAGCTGTTAAGCAATATTCTTATGTTTGAAATACACTGGTGGAAGACTTCTCTTGTGTTTTCCAAAATACTCCTTTGAGAAGCAACTTCATTTTTATCCTTGAGACAGTATATGCTTCATACTAATGTGAATTACACACATTTTATTTATAAATTTAAATAATCCTACCTACTTTCGCAAAACAGTTTGTGCCCATAGATATGCTGACCCATTTAATAAGTTTGGTTTTGAATTGTTAATGACATAAAACTGATCATAGGCATTTTTGCTATTTTGGAAAGAAGGGAACTATCAAACAAGAATAAAAGATGCAAACAAATATAAAAATTTATCTTCTACATTTCATCATGAATGATTAACTTCATCATGAAGTTAATTGTAATCAAATAACCTCTTAGTAACCATTTCACTCACTCATAGGTACAGCAGTAAATAAGCAATTATTTATTCATATAATGTCCTTTTGTCATGTGTCCATTTTACACAGATTGTCAGCTTTCTGTATGGCCTCCCAGAGGACCTACTACATTGCCAAATACATACTAGGTATTTGGTCAATAAACTCTAGCTAAGACTCTAGTTGTCTAAAGACAGGATCAGCAGATAGATAGCTCTGGATCTTCGATGCTATACATTACCTCAAATTGTCCTCATCATTCAGTTGAATATTACTTTGGGCATTTATCTTAAATAGTTTAAATTACAACTTAGAGGTAGCACCTCAGTTTTCCTAGTATCCTGAAGACAGAACACATTAAACAAGTAAACATGACATATGCCTTCCAGATAAATCTCTATAAGCTCCTTTGGATATGAATTACTAAAAATTAGCTTCTTTCATAAGCCTCTTTTTCTTTCCACTCAGTAAGAATCTCTTGGGCAACAACTAACCTAGGATAAATTCTATTAGCATTAAGTTTTTCTCTATTAATAATTGCCAAATATAATTGCACTCTCATTTTGTTTGTTCAAATATGAAATACCCAGAAAATGTCATGTTTTTAATCAGCTCTATGACAGCTGTTGATCTAGGATCAAATATGTGTTAACCCGGAGGATTAAGATTAGGTCTTTTGGAAACAAGACACATCATCGCGCATGATTCTATAGGGCCAGGAAGAGAAGGAAGATCAATGTGTAAGAAATAAGGTTGGGCTCAACTAAATGAGGAAATGGCTAAATCTAACCTGTGGCACCCCAATTTCCTCAGTCCCTCCTTCGTGGTACTGCGTCTTCTAGATACATTCTAGAAGAGCCAGGTAAAATGCTTTATAGTGCTTCTCCCCGACCGTGTGCACTGAAAACCTGGTCTCTGGCTGTGGAATAAAAGGAAACAGCAAAGGAGGGTCGAAGGGAGTATTTTCTCGGGCAGCTGGTGTCTCTGAAATCACACGACATATGTGGCTGCCTATGTCAGCAGGAACACCCACTCCATCTATGTAGAAGGCCAATTCAGAAAAGGAAAAATACAATTAAAAACATCTTTAAAGCCCTAATGGCAATTCCTTGGCAGATTCTGACTTTAGGTGTAGACGACACCATAAATTCAGAAAGATCTTTCAAAAACAGAGGTCTTATTTTCTTGCAAATGTTCCAAAGAGAAAATAACAGGGAGAGAAGGCCTGTTCTCCCAGAAAGCAGAGATCCTGCCAAATTGTTTCTAAATGTGTTTCTCAAAAATTTCCATGTGCCATCAACGGCTTTTGAGTACTTCTGGAAATGGAAAGAGCAGAAATCAATGACCCTGCGAGAAAGCAAGCATTTAAGGTAATTAGCGTGCTGAGAAAATAGGTCGTCGTGCTTTTCAGTCACCATATATGCTGACCAGACACAGCACCAGTCAGTCTCCTCACAGGCTAGAGAGGCACTATTCCAGCCCTTTGTGACACTGCACAGAAAATACTGAGGACCTCAAGGGAAGTTTCCACATATTTCTCTATTTGAAACTCAAGCGAATAACTGTTTTCTGGGCCTATATTAGGCGACCAGACTGACTCACTGGAACCTAAACAGTTAGTAATTTGTTTCCTTAACTGTGGAATCCAGAAGACCGTAATTTTACCACTTACTAGCACTATTTTTAGCCAACCAGTGGGAATCCAAAAGATGTCCAAATAGTGGAAAAAGCTTCGCTCCTGGTCAAGACTGATGCTGGGTGGTCAATCTCCAGAATAACCAGCTACTTTGATCCGTTTAAGTAAATATATTAATTCAGGCTGGTTATTTTGCCAACATACTGAGAATTCATTGACTTGTTTGGTCATGAATCAAAGTGGCTGCCCCAGAGTCTCCTACCGGTCCAGCTCTAGTCACAAAAAGGCGGGAACCCCGAAGACCAAGTGGAGCCTCAGCCCTAGCAAAGCCCTGTCCTCAGCTCTCCAGAGTATTTTCTCTGGCAGAAGTATCTAAATGGGAGTTGTTTGTCCCATCCGTTTTAGACAGTTACATAAGCGAGGCCAAGCCAGTCACGTCCTAACTTAGCACTGAAGTCTGTTTTATTTTCTCAGCCCATTTCTCTGCTGCCCAGGCTGCGAGGACAATTTTGGTCATTTTCCAAATAACCAACAATTTTTAAGGAAAACTCAGACATGTTTTATTATAAAAATAATACACGCTCACGGTTTAAAACATTCAAACAGCAACAGGGAGAGTATGAATTTAAGATCAATTCCCCCTCACGCCAAACCCTCTATCATGTGCCGTCACAGATCCTCTCGCTGGAGATGGCAACAAAGCATTTTTTTATATATATATATATCTTTATAGAAGCAAGCAAAATTGACTGAAACATGTTCTGTGTCGGGAACTCTGCTAGACATTGAAAATACACAAAAAGTCAGAAACAGTTCCTTCCCTTCCTTACGGATTTACTGATAGTCACCATGATGATTCCAAGTATAATAGGTATGAACAACGTAGTAGTAGTCATATGGGGAACAAAGGAGGGCATGACTGTGGCCCACTGTGGAAGGTCAGGCAGCTATTCAGGAATGCTTTGTAGGAGAGGTCACACGAGCTGCATTATGAAGGCTGCGTGGGAAATGAAAAGGAGGGCATAGAAGTGGAGTGAGGAAAGGAAATCCATAAGGAATCGCATAAGCAAAGGCATGGAGGAGTGAACCCTCATGACGTGCTGAGGAAACGACTGGAAGTCTGGTGTAGCTAAAACAGGGTACTGGTTTAGGAGTGTGGTGGGAGGCAAGACTGGAATTGCAGCACAGGGACCAGATTGTGTAGTGTTTCAAATTCCATACTAAAGATTTTGTGCTTAATTCTGCAGGCAACAAACTGTTGTTTTTATGTTTTTAAGTAAGGAAGTGATATAATCAAATCTGTGTGTTCGAAAGGATACCTGGCACATAAGGGGTGTGGAAAACTGTTTGCTGAATGAATAGAGCAGAGAAAGGGGAGCCGGAAGGAAGGAAGACAAGTTAAGTGATATTGTCATCATCACAATGAAGGGAGCCGGAATCAATAGAGGTGGGGATGGTGAGATGGTTTAGAGAAAGACTCAGGGACACCTGGCAACCAGTTAAACGTGGAGGAATGGAGGAAATGGAAAAGTCAAAGGCAATTCTGAGGGTCTCTTCTGGGTGGCTGGGTATTTGGTTAAGTCATTGACCAAAACAGGAGTACAGGAAGGAGAGGGTATTTGAGAGAGGATAGGAAATAGGGAGATGGGGAGATAAGCTGAGAAGCAATAAATGGCCAACACTTTATTGAATTTTTACAACGGGCCAGATACTATTTTAAGTGCTTTATAAGTATTAACTCATTTAACTCTCATAAAGGGTAGTATTATAATAGTATCCCCATTTTACAGATGAGATTGCACAAGTTTAGAATCTGACAACTCTGAGTTCAAGTCCCAGCTCTACTGCTTTTTAACTGTTTGATCTTGGATAAATTACTTAATCCATCTAACCTCAGATGTAAAGAGCAGAAAATGATATCTACCATATGGGATTATTATGAAGATTAGAGATAATACATACCAAGCAACTAGCATAGTGTCTAGAAGCTCATATATCTTAATGAATACTAGAAATTATAACTAACTATGAGATATCCTGGTACTATTATCAGAAAGGAGCTTGGAATTTCTGTTTAAGTTATAAAGGTAAGTAGAAATTTTAAACATCAGTATATTGATGTTGGCTGGGTCACTGGATGTAAATGTCATTTCCTAGTTTTGAGATGGGAAGTAGTATACCAAGAGATGAGATTCAAGGATGGAATTCTGGGAGAATACCAATGATAAAGGAGCAAAAAAGAATAAGAGATTCTTCTAAAAGAAATGTAGATGAAGTAATAAAAGAAGAGGAGAGACATAAAGAGAAGAGCTCTAGAAGCCCAAGAGAAAGGTGGGAAGAGGATAATGTCAACAATTGCAAATGCTTCTGGGAAGTCATACTAGAAAGTCTGAAAAGAGATGATTTGATCTGGCAGATGGAAAGGAGGTTGCTGTTAGCTGAGGTAAGAATCATCACAATGAAGTAATGGCAACACAAAGCAGAATGCAGGGTATGGAGGAGGTGCAAATGAAGAAATGGAAACAGAAGACACAGGCAATTTCTCCTTAAATAGAGAGTCTCCATTACACTTTAAAATGACTTAGTTTAGGCAGCACTTTAGGAATGGTGCAGTAAGGACCTCCAAAAATCTGCTCCTCCAAGAAGAAATAAGAGCAGTGGCAAAAATTGTCAAAATTCCTTTTTTTCAAAGCACTGGAAGTTAATAAACAAATGCTTCCAATAACCCATGAAGTATTTATTTAAGAAAAATCACTGAATCTCAGAAAGAACAATGATCTTTGGGCATTTTAAATTTAAATTGCTCTATTCCCCAGAGACAAACCAAGAAACAGACTCTTAACTATAGAGCACAAACTGATGGTTACCAGAGGGGAAGTGGGTGGGGGGATGGGTGAAATAGGGGATGGGTATTAAAGAGTATACTTATGATGGGCACTGAGTAATGCATACAATCGTTGAATCACTACTTTGTACACCTGAAACTAAGAGAACACTGTATGTTAACTATACTTGAATTAAAATTAAAACCTTAATAAAAAATATAAAAAATAAATTGCTCTATTCCCATCATCCCTTCCCAGCTCCATGGTTGCCTTGAAAAAACCGATAGCCTCACAACCATAGCAGCTGTGAAAACTAGCAGCCTATTAGTCACTGGAGGGGAAACATGGGTTTGAAGCTCCTTGAAAAGACTCATGCTCAGAGAAATGTCGTATTTGATCCATCTTGAAAATCCCGGAAAAGCTCCATCCTTAGATCTTGTCATTATTTGACCTGATTCGGTGTGAACAGCTCTATCTCATGGGCAGACATCAAAAATCATCAGCAGCAACTGTTTAATACCACAGCTGCCTGAGGGGACAACACCAGCTGGGGCAAAGAGAAGCAGATTAAAAATCTTAAAATGAAAAACTGAGAAATGAGATGTCCATAGGGGATTTTTTTTTTTAATTTTATTGCCATAGGGGATTTTGAAAGGCTCCAACATATTCCTAGAAATCTAGAAGGCTATGAACGTGTGTAGTGCTGTGCACATGCTCAGGAAAAACCTGAGAAGGTCCTAATCTCTCACCTTTGGCTAATCTTGAAGCTCCATGCAAGCAGGAAATGAAGGCTAAGGGGGAGTTGTAAGCTGCCTGCCAGAGCATTGAAGGCATGCCTCATCACACACAAAGGCCAGAAGACATATTGATTTGAGACATTTAAAGGAATTTCTATCCAATCATTAGCTGACCACTAAGCTAACCAAGCAGAAAATTCAGAAGGCACACATGACAAAATTTAGACAATTAGCCCAGGAAAGTCATTAAACAACCACCAAAAACAATAAATAGCAACAACAACAAGCCCTAGGGAGGGGAAATAAATCTCATTTCCAGAACTGACACACTATATTATTTGAACTGTTAATTTTTTAACAAAAAATGATGAGACAAACTGTGGTAGTTCAGAGTAGGCTGAGAAAGACTGGAAGAGGGCATCCTGGGCTGGGGTGTTGGATCCCAAATGGGGTGAGGAGAACATGCACAAAGTGGACGGGGGTGGTGGTAGCAGTGAGACATTGGTTATTGACAGGAAGACTGATCAAATAAGTAAATACATAAAGAGAATGGGAATCAGGTTTCCCGCTATAAGAGAAGAGAGTTACAAATATGGAAAGGGAGAAAACTAGCACAAACACCCTAATGAACCCTAGGTAATATTATCTGAGAAGGTTGTGTAACAGTGACACCTCAATGCTAAGAGGAATGCCTAGCACCTGGGTCTTGGTTTCTAAATATCATTTTCCACTAACAAGAACCAGAATTCCTTCACAAAATGGATTATTCCAGGGTTGGGGAAGGGAAAGATGAACCTGGAACATCTTTTAGTGCTAAAAAGTAAGTAAGTGCCCAAAGAATGATGGGGGCAGTCAAAAGGACACAGAAATGAGATCGAAAGAGCTCCCTCTAGCCAAATCTGGGACAATCTGAGCATCAATATGTTATGAATGGATTATAGCCCATTGCACAAAATAGGAAATCCTGAGTTCATACTGATGTTAATTAATTAATTAAACATTTGACATGGAATGAAATTTTTACATAAATTCAAAGTATTTTCTCACAAAATACTAATAATGAAAGGGAAAAGTAATTTTACAAAGGAGAAGCCTAGCAGATACGACCTCCATCAAGTGACCTTAGTGAACCTCGCCAGTAATGGGACAAGTCACACCATCGCCATCCTGTGTTATTCCTACCTGAGGATGCACGGCCTGAATCTAATTAAGAGAAAACATAAGATAAACCCAAATTGAGGGACATCTCCAAAATAACCGGCCTGTGTTCTCCCAAAGTATCAAGGCGTGTGAAAGTCGCAGGAAGATTGGAAAGTGTTCCAGATTTAAGGAGACTAAAAGAGATGAGAAAACTAAATGCAATGTGTAGTTCTTAAATGGATCCTTTTGCAAAACGGACATTATTGGGAAACTGGAATGGGGTCTGACAGACGTGTTAATTTTCTGATTTCCTCTGCTTTTTCCCTGAAGTTTTTATTGGGGAATAATTATTGACATATGTCCCTGCATAAGTTCAAGATGTAGGGCATGATAGTTCAATTTACATATATTGTGAAATGATTACCAAGTAGGTTTAATTAAAATCCATCATCTCATGTGGATACAAAAAAAACCAAATGCCTTTGTAAGGAGAACTCTTAGGATTTACCCTCTTAACAACTTTCCTATACATCACACTGCTGTGTTAGCTATAATCATCATGTTGCACACGACATACTGGTGCTTCTATATCTTGTGCCTGGAAGCTTCTACCTTTTGAGTGCTTTCCTCCAATTTCCCGCGCCCCGCCCCCAACTCCCACCTCTGCTTACCAGTCTGATTTCTTTTTTTTTTCCTATGAGTTTGGTGGGGTTTGTTTTTAAATTTCACATATAAGTGAGTTCAAACATTATTTGTCTTTCTCTGTCTGACTTATTTCACCTAGCGTAATGCTTTCAAGGTCCCTCCGTGTTGTCACAAATGGTAGGATTTCCTTATTTTTTATGGCTGAAGAATATTCCATTGTAATACCACAACTTCTTTATTCCTTCATCCACAAAGGGACATTAAGGTTGTTTCCATGTCTTGGCTCCTGCAAATAATGCTGCTGTGAACATGGGAGAGCAGATAACTTCCTGAGTTAGTGTTTTTGTTTCCTTTGGATATACTCCCAGAAGTGGAATTGCTGGACCATATGGTGGTTCTATTTTTAATTTTTTGATGAACTTCCATACTCTTTTCCATAGTGGCTGTCCCAATTCACATTCCCACCAACAGTGCACAAGGGTTCCCTTTTCTCCACATCCTCTCCATTTATTATCCATTGTCTTTTTGATGGTGGCCATTCTAACAGGGCATGAGGTGATATCTCATTGTGGCTTTAATTTCCCTAATGATTAGTAATGTTGAGCATCTTCCCATGTGCCTGTTGGCCGATTGTCTATCTTTGGGAAAACGTCTATTCGGGTCCTTTGCACATTTTGAAATTGGATTATTATTTGTTGTTGTTTGCTATTGAGTTTATGAATTATATATTTGGGATATTAACACCTTAGCAGATATACGGTCTGCAAATAAATCTTCCCATTCTCTAGGTTGTCTTTTTACTTTGTTGATGGTTTCTTTTGTTGTGTAGAAGTTTTTTGGTTTGGTGTAGTTCCACTTGTTTGTTTTTGCTTTTATTGCTTGTGCTGATTTTCTCCGATTTTGATAGTTATATTGAGGTTATGTAGAATGTTCTTATTTGTAGGAATTAATACACTCAAGTATTTGGGGATGATGGGTATCATGTCAATCATGTATTTTCAAATTGTTAAGGAAAAAAAGCTGTCGTTCTGTGCTTCTACTTTTCTATAAGCTTGAAATTATTTCAAAAAGAAAAAAATCTGACTTTTAGGGGCCTACTTAAGAATAGTAAGATTGCTACACTAAGAACATTTGGTTTTGTTATTTATTTTGGGGTGTGTGTGTGTGTGTGTGTGTGTGTGTTTGCTGCTGTGTGTTTGTATAACATTGAATCACTGCTGATAGCCTAGCATTCATGCTCCAAACCAATCCGGAGCCAAACCTTCAGCTCCTTAATTTACCTCTTTTGACTTTTGTGGCTCAGTTGTAAATTCAATATAGTGTGTGTAAATCTCCACAGTTGACGTGTCTATTATTTTTATAAGATTTTTAAACTCTTTGCGGGCGCCTGGGTGGCTCAGTCGTTAAGCGTCTGCCTTCGGTTCAGGTCATGGTCCAGGGTCCTGGGATGGAGTCCCGCATCGGGTTCCCTGCTCGGCGGGAAGCCTGCTTTTCCCTCTCCCTCTCCCCCTGCTTGTGTTCCCTCTCTCTCGCAAACTCTCTCTGTCAAATAAATAAATAAAATCTTAAAAAAAAAAAAAAGATTTTTAAACTCTTTGAAATACAACTAATTTTTAGCTTTCCATTGTTCCTGGATGGGGATTCAAGATTCAGGGACGTAGGATATTCTGAAATTAAAATGGAAGATTATAAAAAACTGACTACATACAAGGATTTTCCTTTTCTATTCAGCATAATTACTTCTATAATACATTATTTTTATTAATTTTTTTTCAAGTTTTTACTTAAATTCCAGTTAGTTAACAATATACAGTATAATATTAGCTTCGGTTATAATGCATTATTTTTATAAAAAATGTGGCACATTTGCATGAAATGATTCTCTTACAATCATTAATCAAGCTATTATAAACTATAAACAATACCTGCCCCATACATTTTACTCACTAGCTCTCTTGTCCTTTAAACTTTCTTGAAATTATTCCCAGTTATTAATCTGTGTTTGTAAGTAAAAGCACTCAGACAGACCAGACTGTAGGGATCTGCTCCTCCATACCTGCTGGTGGTGGGAGGGAAAAAGAGGCTGCAGAAGGGGAACCTGGGTGGCTCAGTCGGTTAAGCGTCTGCCTTCAGCTCGGGTCACGATCCCAGGGTGCTGGGATTGAGTTCCGCATAGGGCTCCCTGCTCAGCGGGGAGCCTGCTTCTCCCTCTCCCTCTGCCCCCTGCTCATGTTCTCTCTCTTGATCTCTTGCTCTATCTCTATCTCAAGTAAATAAAAATAATCTTTCAAAAAAAAGAGGCCGCAGAAGCAGGCAAGTGGAGAGGAGTGGGAGGGAAGGAACCTTTTAGAGGAACTCAGCTCTGATCTTCTCCCTCCCTTGCTCATTACTCCACCCATCACAGACAAGCTGAGTGGCCTCCGTGAGTCAGGCCAGGTAATGAGCCCTGGGGATCCTGTGATGAACAAGACACATTCTGGGCTCTTTAAGGAGCGCTGAGTTCGGAGGGAGAGAGACTGCTGCACTCGACATTTAAGCAGGTTCTAATAGTTTCTACAAAAGAAGTCAAACACAGTGTGCTAAAAAAGGAGAAAAAGTGCTGCCTGACTGATGGGGAATAAGGAGTCTTTTCAGAAAAGGTGAGGTTTAAAGCCTCGGGCCACGTTTGTCAGGAGAGGAGGAGGGAGGGAATTACAAACAAAAGGAAAAGTTGCAACAGAAGGCTGAAGGTCTGAAAGCAGGACTTCAGAGCTCACAGAGGGACAGGTGAGCGCACAATGGAGCGCACTGTGGGTATCAGGGAGGAGGGACCAGAAAGGCCCATGTGGGCAGACCATTTAAAAAAAGAAAACAGACGGAAAACAAACAACAAGAGCACACACCCCTGTGTGCTGTGCTAAGGAATTCTGGACTTGATTTTGAAGGCTACGGGGTGTCGGCGGAGGGTGGCTGGAGAACGACACGGTCAGCTCCCACCCCCCTGCAGGGATCTGTAGTTCTAGGGAGTGGGAGGGAGTGTCCGACCCCCGGCACTGTGAGAATTGCTGGCTCCCTCCCTCCAGCTAGCTCTCTGCTCAAGTGATACCTCCAACTCCACAGCCCACCCCCACAAAAACAGCATGCCTGGCATTTTCTATTCCTTATCGGGCTTTAGTTTTCTTCATGATACTTCCCAAGTACTTGACTTACCTGTTTGTTGTCTGCCTATTATTGCTCTCTTCCCACCACCTGCTAAGGTGCCGGGCATACAGTAAGTGCACATTTCTTCTCGAATGAGCAAAGGGTAATGCAAACCTGTCACTAATCTTGGTCCAAAGAACTTGGGAACCCATAAAGCTCAGATTTTAGGAAGGGAAATTTGCAGTGGCCAAGAGGCTCTGAGCACTCAGGGAGAGGGATGGTGGGGTAAGAAGCTCCAAGAGGTTCTTCAGAACGACATACTTCCAAATGAGATGGCGAATCCTATCAGATGATCCTTTTTGCTTCACCCCCCCGCCCAGGGCTGGCCCTTTATAATGGGAAGGCAGGACTTAGTATTCTAATTTAGGAATATTGAAACCTAAACAAGGATTTCAATGGGGAAAGAGAATGAAGCCTAGATCTTTCCCCTAACATACTGTCCAAAGACAGAGTCTGGAATCATGAAGCTGGTGTTTTTCTGAATTCTCCTAAGATCTCAAAATGGATAGACCATATCCTGCAGAACTCTCAGGTCACATGAGGTCTCGGCTTGAACAGGCCACCTGCAGCATCTTGTATGCATGGCTCTAAAGGACAGGAGGATCAGTTATAATACAGGGGTGAATTCATCAACAAAGTGCCTAGATGATTATCTATCCTGGGAGGTAGCTTCCTGAGCCTCCACAGCTATACATCTGGTGGAGTAGGCAGAGTCCAGAAACTTCTCAGAACACTGGCTGATGGCTCAGGTCCTTAGCTTTCTTGAGCCACATGGCTAAAAATCACCTCGAATCATAAGAGAAATAGACAAGTCTCAACCATCTGAAAACTAGTGGCCTTGTTTCTAGATCTTTCCAATTTGAGAATCAACCAACTTGTTTCAATTTCAGGCAACCAAAACCTGATATTATGGATATGCAAGGAAAATACAGTCGTGGTTTTATTGCCTGGCATATGGGTAATTATGAGAACACCAATGAGAGAAATTCCAAAGGAGCTGTCCTTGTCAGGCAGAGCACAGCAGCGCTGCCAAGAGCTTCCAGATCACCTAAGCTGCCCAAGCTGCCAAGAAAGGAAGAGGTACGATCATTTGCTTTTCTGAATCATCACAGAAAACAACAAATTATTTTAACGTGAATTAGAGAATGCTGTTTAGTAGTAAGACTACTAATAATCAGTTTTATAGTTCCTTTTAACCTATCGGAACATTTTGGAATTTATATTGGATTTCCACAATAATGTCCATACTGTGGGTAGGTGGGTATTATCCCCACTTGATAGCTGAATAAAACAAGAGGTTGTAGAGGTCAGTCCTTACAACTGCTTATTTATCATATGGGTGAACCTGGAGAAAATGGCCATCTCCTTGATTTGCAAAAGCTGAGAAAGATCTCAGTGTGTGAAATGGAGGTAAATCTATAACCCATGTCAAAACTCTTGCAGACTGGTTAGCAGAGTAAGAGTATACCAGTTCAAATTCAAGTGTTTCCCATTACTATCTATGAAATCTTGAGCAGGTTGCATAATTTCCCTGTGTGGGTTTTTAATTTTTTAATTTTAAATTTTTTTAAAAGTGCATTTGACTTTCCACTCCATACTTTTAATGAGGTTTTTTTTTTTCAAGATTATTTATTTATTTATGAGAGAGAGAGAGTGAGAGAGAGAGAGAGAGCACGAGTGGGGGGAGAGGCAGAAGCAGACTTTTGGCTGAGCGGGGAGCCCGATGCTGGATCTCAGGACCCTGGGA
Organism: Mirounga leonina; assembly: GCF_011800145.1. Classification (NCBI taxonomy): domain Eukaryota; kingdom Metazoa; phylum Chordata; class Mammalia; order Carnivora; family Phocidae; genus Mirounga; species Mirounga leonina. Next base: position 27,385,783 of record NW_023270454.1, read on the forward strand.
TCACAACCTGAGCTGAAGGAAGATGCTTAACCAAGTGAGCCACCCAGGTGCCCCCTATATGGGTTTTCTAATAAGTAAAATGGGGAGTTAGGATTTGTACCAAATATTTGACAGAGTGATCATGAGAATCAAGTAAAGAATGTATAAATATATATGAGTCAATAACGATTTCCTAGGGTTCTTTAGCATAATCCCACAGCAAAATGCACTTTGTAGTCATCCAGAATTTCAACATTGAGTATGACTAATTTCCATGATAGAAAGGGAATGGGATAGCTTGGATTAATTCAGAGATTCCTATTTCCTACATGAGAGAGTCTCCTTGCTCCCTTGCCCTCTGTCACCAGAGATCTGATTCATTAGCAATTAATTATATCTATTTGAAACATTCTGTAAGGGACCCATGGAAGTCCTCCTTGGTAGGTCCTGACCCCAGGGACACTTTGTATTTAAAAAAGGGAGCAGTTCAGCTGCTAACATTCCTCTGTGATCTGATCTTTGGGCTGGGTCCAAATGAAATGATTTATTGCAATGTGTGTGGAGGAGGCTTGGGCTAGTTACTTTCCATCACTGAACTAATTTTGTGTAGGATCAGAGCAATCATAGATTAAACGATCCCAAATGCCTCCTTCTATCATTCACTAAATCCAATTGAGATATTTTTGTACATTAAAAAAAATCTGTTAAAAGACTTTTCATTTTGGAATGACTTCAAATTTATAGAAGAGTTGCAAGAACAGTACAAAGTGAAACATGATATTCGTTACCCAGAATAGTCAGTTGTTTATTTGCTTTAATGCTTTCTTTCTAAATGTGTGTGTGTGCATATATACATATAAACACACACACACACTTATTTTTCTAAATCATTTGAGGGTAAGTTGCAGACATGATTCTTCTTTAACCCTAAACATTTCAGGGTGTATTCCTAAGAACAAAGATGTTCTCTCATATAACTGCAATACAATGATAAGATCCACAGAGTTTAACATTGATACAGTATTATCTATAGTTCATAATCAAATTTTATTAATTGACCCAATAACGTCCTTTGTGTTTTCTCCTCATCCAGGACCCAATCTAGATTTTATACATTTAGTCCTCATGTCTCTTCAGTCTCCTTCAATTTAGAACAGTTCCTTAGTCTTGGTCTTTTATAATACTGACATCTTTGAAGAGTATAGACCAGTTCTGTAGAACATCTCTTAATTTGGATTTATCTGATGTTTTCTCACAAGTAGATTCAGGTTATATGCTTTTGGCAGGAATCTCAGCTAAGTCACATCATGTCATTCTCAATGCATCACTTCAAAGAGGCACCTGATGTCAGTTTAACTTATTGTTGGGAACGTTAATTGAGCACCTGGTCCCATCTTTTTCCTTCCAGAGATCAACGAAATACTATATCACCCCAAATAATCTCTCTTTTTATAAACTAGACTGTCTTCTAAATTTCTAGATGTACATTAGAAACTTGTTCCCTAAGTCCATTTTTTGGACCAGCCCACAGGATTCAGTAAGTACTCAAGCCTGCCCCTCTATAATAGAGTCCTCTTCAGGGAAAATAACTTGAAGCGAGTGTTCTTATATATTCCAAAGCAAATAATGAATACAACGTGTATAAAGCCTCCAACAGGGTGCCTGGGTGGCTCAGTTGTTAAGCGTCTGCCTTTGGCTCAGGTCATGATCCCAGGATCCTGGGATCGAGTCCCACATCGGGCTCCCTGCTCGGCAGGAAGCCTGCTTCTCCCTCCCCCACTCCCCCTGCTTATGTTCCCTCTCTCGCTGTGTCTCTCTCTGTCAAATAAATAAATAAAATCTTAAAAAAAAAAAAAAAGCCTCCAACATAATGCTTTACCCTGGCCACCAATGAGTGGCTGCCATGATTATCATGACTCTACTTAGCTGGGATGTCAGTACATTTTCCATTCTTTTTTTTTAAATTTTTTTAAAGATTTTTATTTATTTATTTGAGAGAGAGAGAGAGAGAGAGCACATGAGAGGGGGGAGGGTCAGAGGGAGGAGCAGACTCCCTGCAGAGCAGGGAGCCCGATGCGGGACTCGATCCAGGGACTCCAGGATCATGAACTGAGCCGAAGGCAGTCGCCCAACCAACTGAGCCACCCAGGCGCCCCCATTTTCCATTCTTATGCTGAAGGAATCCAAACCATGCACGGAAAGCAGCCTCAATAGAGTAAATAATTGTCAATGGTACTGGGGACTTGAGGGAAATCCTTCTTCTCATGAAGACAGATGGTTGAAAATGGGCATGTTTTATATTCACATTCTTGAGTTTGGACCTTTACTTATAAATCTAAGTTTGGAGCTTAATTATAATGTTTCTAAAAGTGCAATTTATGATACTTAACAGTATGTATCATTCTTGTATACATTTATCCAAAACAAAATGCTCTCACAAATCTGGCACATTTCTAAACTGCTTCTTCTACTATATTTCCCCAAATTTCTTTCTTTCTTTTTTTAATTTCAAGTTCTATCTTCTAGTATCTGTTATTTTCCCTTCTTGATTTTTGGTTCACTTTTTTTCCCCCCATATATAATAGCCACTTATGTGTTGTCAAATTTACATGTATATTACATACACTTTTAACACCATCCATTCCTATCTCATTTCTTGGCTTGCAGATGTTCTCACTGCCCCCTCTTCCATTCTGATACATGGACACAATCTCAGTGATGGATACTTCCTTTCTCTCATCCATTCACTCACATCGAATCCAAAGGCAGTAATTCTCAAATTTTAACATGCATATCAACAACTTAGGGATCAAATGAAGGCACAGATCCTGATTCAGTTGGGCTGGGACAGGGCTGGGGATCTGCACTTTTGTAGAACTCTCAGGCAAAGCAGTGCTGCTTGTCCAGGACCTTGAGTAACAAGGTGCTTGAGGATTTGACGCTGAATTGCAGTTTGAACTAGGAACGGGAGGGGCTTGGACCAAAGGGGAGAGGGAGACAAGGAGGGATGGCAGGGTAAAGGTAACGTTAATGTAGTGTCTTTGGGGAAGCGCATGTGGTTTAATCCAGCTGGATAATAGCATGCAAAGAGGGGTATCTGGTGAGGAGGCTGGGCAAGAGGAACCAGCTGGGGCATTTGAGTGCACGGTGCCAAGAACCTTGGATTTTACTGGGCTGACTTTCAAACAAGTAACAGTATTAAACTTTCATTTTGGAGGGGTTCAGACATCGGCCTGGAAGATTGCTTAGACCTGTTTGATACGACAGGGAGATGAGAGAAATTTGGGATCAAGACGAGGCAGGGAGACACAGGACAAGCCATGTGAGAAATTTTGAATAGAAAAAGTCTGTAGACTGAGCACTTGCAGATGAGAAAAAGGGATGATAACTGATGACTTGAGGCCCCCAGAAGCAGAGGGAGATGCACAGCTCTAGGAATTAACACACAACAGCAGGAAGGGGGCATTTTTCTCCCACTGTGAATGAAGTGTCACCTCCTTCCTTGCCATCCCAGAGGGTTATTTCTCACTCACGCTTTTCCTGTTCTCCCACATCTACATCTCCCCATATATCCAAAGACTATTGTGACTTGCCTGTCAGCCTTTAGAGGATAACTCTGAAATCTGTACCGTGTTAAAGATCTTTGCTTCAAAGTCTACTTCTTATAGTCTGGTATGACAATATTCTGACTACCCAACTCCTTTTGGGGGGTCATAATATATATATCATCTGACTGATATCTGATGTACCTGTATTAGTCAAGGTTCTCCAGAGAAATAGAACCAAAAAGATGGACAGACAGATTGCTTTTAAGGACTGGCTCACACGATTGTGGAGGCTGGCAGATCCAAATCTGCAGGGTAGACCAACAGGCAGGAGACGCAGGCAAGAGTGATGTCGCAGCTCAAGTCCAAAGTCAGGAAGCAGAATTCCCTCTTCACTGGGGACAGCAATCTCTTAAATCCAACTGCCTGGATGAGGCCCACCCACATTATGGTGGGTAATCTGCTTTGCTTCAAATCTACTCATTTAAATGTTAATCTCGCGGAGCCCTAGGGCGGCCCGTGGGGGTTGGGGGCGGGGGGGTGGCTAGATGCTGGAGGGCCCCCCCCCCCTTCGCACACACATTGGCTCCCAACCCAAGGCAGGGTACTGGGGTCGTGGGGCGGGACGCGGTCTGCGGTAGGTTGCTGCGGGATGAGAGCGGTCCGCGGCTCCGAGAAAGCCTCGGGGTCACAGCTGTGCATCGGCCACAGGAGCGTTCCTCCTGGGCCACCAGGCAGGGCCCGACCTGTGGCGCGGGGTGAACTTAGGGCGGGGGCGGGAACAGCGGCGACTGTGCGCAGGTCTCTACCCGACCCACCTCCCCTCCCGCCCCGCGTCACTGAGCCCCTCCCCCTCCCCCCCTCCCCCCCTCCCCCCCCCCCCTGGCTTTACTACCGGGGGGCGTCTGTTTCTTTTTTTTTTTTTTTTAAGATTTTATTTATTTATTTGAGAGAGAGAGAGAGAGAGAATGAGAGAGAGAGAGCATGAGGGGGGAGGGTCAGAGGGAGAAGCAGACTCCCCGCCGAGCAGGGAGCCCGATGCAGGACTCGATCCCGGGACTCCAGGATCATGACCTGAGCCCAAGGCAGTCGCTTACCCAACTGAGCCACCCAGGCGCCCGGGGCGTCTGTTTCTTTCCCTGGTTGGTTCTCCGCCAAAGCCTGAGGTTAGCTGTGAGGACTGTGAGACCAGCACCGCGGGCTCTCAGCCTGGTGGGCTCTTCAGGTCTGTGCCCCCCGTGGGGAGAGAACCCAGCTCGCACAGCAGGCGAGCCAGAGGCACTGCGCTGCGGTCTTCGGGATCCATTTGGATCCTCAGGACCCTAGAGCAGGTTGAAGCTGTTATCACCCTCACTTCACAGCTGTGACAACCGAGACCAGGGAGGTTGAGAACTTGGTCCAGTGTCACACAGCTAGTAGGCAGCCGAGTCGGGATTTGAACCCAGGCAGCTGACCTGTGACCCTCATCCTGTCCAAAGACACCACCTGTGTCTGGAGCACAGACCATGCTAACTGATGGAGTCTACAAGAGGGAAGCCATCAGAATAGGACGTGTACCTTGGAGGGGGGAAGGGCTGCTGGTCGGTCGCATGGGTCTGCAGGAGCGAGGCCTGTAACACGATGGTTCCACTGAAGGCAGATGACATCTGGTCCCCGCCTGACCCTGCCTCGGCCCTTGGCTGTGTGACTCTCCCCTGGCCTCCGTTTTCCCTCTCTCCTGTGGGGCAGGGGATGATCGCTCTTTCAGTTGTTTTTGGGGGGAAGCATGGAGTTTAGGGGGACCCTAAAGAACTTACTTTCCTGACAGGTTAGCTCTGCAGCCCTCTGTGGCAATCACTGCCCAGCAGGAGTCAGCCCTCCGGGAGCAAACACTCTGGAGAAGCAGCGTTTTTGTCACTTGTCTGAACCTTCATCTCCTCGCTGAAAACCAGGTCCTAATAAAACCTAACATGGGCGGGGGGTGGCACCTGGGTGGCTCAGTCGGTTAAGCGTCTGCCTTTGGCTCAGGTCATGACCTCAGGGTCCTGGGATCGAGCCCCACATCTGCATCGGGCTCCCTGCTCCCCGGTGAGCCTGCTTCTTCTCACTCTCCCTCCCCCTGCTTGTGCTCTCTCGTTTTCTCTGTCAAATAAACAAATGAAATCTTAAGGGAAAAAAAAAAAACCTAACATGAGGCCTGTTTTGAGCAACCTCCCTTTCCACCCCCACCGGAGGGGCCCCTGTCTTCCAACCTGGTTCTGAGTTCCTCCGGTAGCTGGCACAGGCCCGGATGTTATAGGTGCTTTGTCTGTAATCCTGCACCCCCCCTCCCCACCCGCCCCCTCAGCTACCAGAAAGATCCCACTTGGACTGCTTTTTCCACCATTGTCCTGTGCCCTTCCAGCAGTGCCTAGCACCTAAATATTTGTTGAATGGCTGAGTGAATGGATAAGGATTAAATGAGGTGATACTATCAATCAAGCTTAAAAGATAAACAAATATTAATCACATCTAAAAAATATCTTCACAGCAACTTCCACATTCGTGTTTGATCCGAGTATCTTGGTACCATGGCCTAACCAAGCTGACACGTAAATTAATTATCACAGTACCTATCTCATTCAGGTGTGAGGATTAAACACACATAAAGCATCTGACAAAACTGTCCCCACACCAGGGAACCAAAAAGCAATGTGGTGTGTGTGTGTTTAAGTTCTTTATCAATGGCAATCACTGAGCCACCCAGGTGCCACCCCCCGCCCATTTTAAAGTGCTTGAGGGAATATGGAAAACGCCTTTGAAATTTTCATGTAATCCAAAAAGGAGTTTGAAATACCTAAGTTTACTTCTCCCTATAGTCTCTATTTTTTTTTTTTTAAAGATTTTATTTACTTATTTGTCAAAGAGAGAGAGACCACAAGCAGGGAGAGTGGCAGGCAGAGGGAAAAGGAGGCTCCCCACCAAGGAAGGAGCCCGACGAGGGGCTCGATCCCAGGACTCTGGGATCACGACCCAAGCCGAAGGCAGACGCTCAACAGACTGAACCACCCAGATGCCCCTCTCCCTATAGTCTTTTAGGTAACATATTTCAGTATGGCATTATGTATGTTAAAAAAGTTCTACTTAAAAGCATTTTTTTCCCCTGAGACTATATATATATATATATATATATATGGATGATTTCATCCTTTACATAGCAAATATTATATAATGCCCCTTCCTTTCCTAAAATAAAATTCATAATTACACACATAATTTATAACAAACCAATATAATGCCCTAGATGTACTATTTAAAAAAGTAACATATTACAATATATTTTAATAGGGAGACACTGAAACACTAGATTAGAAAATATAATGAAGCAGGCAGAGGCTTGCATCTATATGTAGTCTCCATGAATGCTGTAATTACAAATGAAGGACTCAAATTCATTTAGTGTAGTAGCTGTTGTTAATGTTGTTTTCCAAATTTATGTTAATTCTTGTAAAAACCCTGAATCTTACAACGTAAAATCTTCCCTCGATTTATGCAACGGGTAGCATTCCTGGAAAATTCAGCATATATTAAAATCATGTGAAAAACACATTGGGCTTTTATGTAAAGCAGAATTAAATTCTTAGCTTAGATAATTATGAGCAGCCTTTTCACCCACATGAATGTCCAGCAGAACATTTAAAAGTCATGCAGGAGGGGGGACAATTCCTCATTCTGTGGGGTGTCCCATACATTACAAGACATTTCTCTTACCATCCTCAGCCCCCATCCTCTATGTGCCAGTAACTCTCACCCACCATTAAGCTAACCAAAAATGTCCCTACATTTCCAAAACCTCCCTGCTGAAAATCACTGACATATATAACCACTCTTTCGGCATGAATTAATGGAAATGAGACCTCTAAGTTTTTAAGAGCTAAGATTAAATTAACAAATCACATGCAGTACCAGGGAAATGTTCAAGATAAATTCAAAAGGTTTATTGCACCAAATGCCACAGAAAAATGGATCAAAATAATACATGAACAAGTTTTAAGAAAAAATTTCTATACACTGACATTGATACCTATTTACCTGATCAAAAATATAAAGTCCTATCAATTTGTCTTACTGGAGCTTCAATAATAACAAATCCCAGAATTTTTTCTTTTTAAACACCACTTAAATTTAAGCATATTGCAATCTTGCTCCCAAGATATATGGTCACCAAAATTTTGACATTTAAAAATTAACACTCAGAGGGGGCTGCTTGATTTAGGTAAATATTATATTAAAATATCCCCTCCCCCACAGCACAATAAAAAACAAATGGTTCACATTTACCAAGAGAAGCTGAAGATTTTTTCAATTTAATGGTGAAAGTATGCATGAACAAAATACTTTCAAAAGTACGTATTAGTGGGAAAATCCAGACATTTAAGAGAATTTTAGCGTCACTTTATATTCTTTATTTTTATGTACAACCAACTCTAGTGAAGAACCTAAAAAGCTACAGACTAAATTTTTTATAAAATCTCAGGACCTAATTATAAGAGCCTAAACAATGGTTTAGTATCACTTAGCAAGTGGGGACTTTCCTCCCTCCAAAAAAGTTACTTTTGAAAAATATGGTAAGTTTAAAAAGTTGCGATGTGTAAACGGCAGTTCCATGGGATGTGAAAAGATTATAGTTACTTTTATTAAAAAACAGCACACCTCAGAAAAATGGATTGAAGCCTGTACAAAAAGCTATTTAACACTGATAAAAATAAAATACTTTGGAATTATGCACAAGTATGGAAGCTACATTTTAAATTTTCATTGTCATGTTTAAACGTACACAATTATCTTTACATTCATATCACTCGTCAATCTATTAAAAATAAAACCGCAACATGCTAGAAAGAGGTCCATCACAGTAACATTTACACACTTCTGCTCTGTCATGCCTCACTAGCTTGCTTAAAAAAGCAAGATGCTACAAAAGTTACACTCAACAGGTAAGACTTAAAAGTTGAAGAAACCCTAAAGGTGGAATCCTGTCAACTGAGGTAGTTTTCTTTCTTTTTTTTTTTTTTTTAATTTTAATTTTTTTCTTGAGGTGGGCATTGGGAGAGGGCGGGATTCCTTTCTTGCCTCTTGGGCTACGACAGAATGAAGCCACCGGGTGGTGTGAGTGGGTGTATCTCAACGCAATTCCATGAGATTTTTTTTTTTTTTTTCTTTTCCACTTTTGGGAAGAGGTTGAATTTAAGACAAACAAAACTTGAGTGTTATTTAAAGGAGGATTACAAAAAAGCAGCAACATTCTTGCTCTGTTTTTGTAGGCAATAGATGTGAGGATTAGGTTCTGACTGGAATCCTGAGTGTCACTGGGACAACCCCCACACGTGACCCACCTGTAGTTTTCCAACAGACATTTTCCGAGAGAGAGTTTTAGAACAGTAGATTGAGGCAAATTAAATTTTCTCAGGCTTTGAGAGGACTGGGCTAAATTCTGATGTATGGAGTTTAGAATCAGCCATTTAAAGCTCAATTTCCCCCCACACGGGTCTAATTTTCAACATGCCGCTATGTATACACATTTTGAATGAAACTGGTTTTGTATCTAGTTATTTTCTATGAATCCCTGGAAAGCGGTGAATAAGGGAAAGTGCTCAAAACGTGTAAACAAGGAAAGGGGAAAGAGAGATGAGGGGAATGCTCTCAACTGGTACAGATAGGAATGATGTAATATCAGCTATTATAATTTATTCACACATTAACGAGAAACAAATGAGTGAGCTGAGCCACAGGTGAGGTTCATTCTCTGTGTAACTAACAGCAAGCAGTGATGTCACGGAACTAGAGACTTAAACCGCCAAACTCAGATGTTAGAGGAAATAAGATAAACATAAGAAGGATGGAAAACTTCAATCTTGTGAAAGAAAGACATAAGATAAAAATTAAAGATCTTAAGAGCCTTAATGCACCCACCTACATTTCACATCATAAAGAGAGAGAAGGGAAGGCAGCAGTTCTGACCTATTCCTAAAGAATTATTACACCTATTTTTCTCCATTAGTACTGCGGCTATACCCTTTCAAACAAACAATTAACTTGCATTTGTAAAAGAATAAACTTGGTGGTTTACAATCAGGATTTTATCAAATAAAAAATCTGAAGTCATTCTAACCCCTAAAAGGGAAGTTACTTCATAATCTTAGGTACAAATGGGTACATGACAAGGACCGGAATTAATTCACACGGCAGTGAAAGGAAATCAGAGCCTGGTTATAATCAACTGTGCTCGAGATCTACAAGGTGCTAACAATGTTGTGATTTGCAAGATTAGCGCCTGTCTTTTCACAATCTAATTCTGGAAAGTCTTTTCCTTTACCCTGGACATCAGTACGTGGTCTGATATGGCCAGAGTTCACGGCCAGTAAACTAAGTGAAGTTTCTTTTACATTTAACAAAAAATTAAGGTTTCTGAAAAAGTGAACTATGCTAATAATCCCTCATTTTGGCAGGTTTTATAATGGGTAAGTTAATTTCTGGAGAGGTGTTTTGCAAAGGACTTAGGGATTAGAAGGCACAGAGATGATAATGTAAAAAGTGAGATCACTTATGGATTGTTGGTCAGCGTACAAACTAACTCCTTTCCCGCAAGGCCAGCTGTGCCTTTGAAAGTACAAAGAGTCATTTGTATTAACTATTACAGGAAGCTTCGGCTGGAAGAATTCAGCAACAGAAACACTCTTGTGAGCTTACAGAAATAACTTTGGTAAGTGGCCTCTCTTAAAAAGGCTGCTGAAAGCTCTAAGTATGAGGATAAAACATGGTACCAGACTGTGTATTCTGCTGCTCTGAACTAAATCTTGATGAGATTAAGATGCTACACTGATTCCTGGGTTCACTGCACCAACAGTCCGTCTCTAACCTGCCTGTGGCTGCATCGGCAACAAGGTAAACTCCAAGAAGATGTGGAAACGGTGGCTCCCTACGGCACCCTCCGCCCAACGGTCGATCCTCCTTCCTGATTTCTGTCAGGCAGTAATGCCTACAGCCACCGGAGCGGAAGATGGCACAATGTGGCTTGCTTGCTTCCACCTTCTGTAAAAAGCAAACTCTGCCCTGGAATCCAAATGCCTTGTTCTGACTGTCTTCTTAGAGGAGCAAATTGCACGTTCTCCACTCTGGAGAGCTCATGCTTAAACTCCGAAACGTTGTCCTACTGTAATGGTATGTACACCAGTTACCCCCGCTCCCAAGCCCCTTGTCGTTCTGCCCAAACACGCACGGTGATCTGTACCAGCAGCTTAGTGTTTAGTGTAGTGTTTATGTCTCCTCCCACCAAAAAGGTCACTCTCTCTGTTGATTCATGGATAACAAAAGGCCAAAGAGTATTCACGAAAAACACAAATGCCATTATGTCAAGTAAACCTAAGTCGTCCAACGAAGCATCTGCTTGAAAGCAACAAAACAAAACAAAGCGATGGAATGACTGTTTGCTCTTCTCATGCTTTTGATGTCACAGAGAGCTTACTCCTTTCACCTTCAGTTGAGAATCTGATTTTTTTTTTTCTTCCAAGGAAGAACTGTCCTGAGCTTTAGCTTATAAGAGTATCTGAGCGACGTAAGGAGAATGAGTACTGGCAATAGCAGTCAACAGAGGCAGGTCGTTGGATTCAATCCTGAATGGTGAAAAAAGAAAAGAATATTAAAGTAGCATGATTTTACAGGAAAGTATTATTGCTAGGAACCAAACTTGCCAGATCATTGCTTAAAACTAACGACAAAGTAAGAGATGGAAAGATGCTAAACCTGTTCTTTTAATATGATCTCCCAGTGGCCGCCGCCCCACGACGCAGAGAAAGATGCAGGTGTGCTGTGTGTGTGTGTGGGTGGGTGGGTGTGTGTGTGGGGGGGGAGGACACAAAGCTGCTCTTCCCACAGTTGGGGTTGCCCAGTTTAAGCTCAGAACTTTTCTATATTCCTTGACCATGTCATTGGGTTGTACTCTAACGTCTTGTCCAGTATCTCCTCATTCTTCCAGTCAGCGCTTCTGAACACGTACTGACTGTGTGTGTGTGGAGGGGAGGGGGGACACAAAGCTGCTCTTCCCACAGCTGGGGTTGCCCAGTTTAAGCCCAAAACTTTTCTGTGTTCCTCGACCACGTCATTGGGTTGTACTCTAACTTCTTCTCCAGTATCTCCTCATTCTTCCACTCAGCACTCTTGAACACGTACTGAGATTCCGCACCTAGGCTGGAATCAGGCTTAGGAAGATGATGAAGGTGGGAGTTTTTTCTAAAAACTTGGGGATTTGTTCAACTGGTTAGACAATTTAGATCCTTACTAAGCATCTGAGCTACAGGATTCTGGGAGCAAAGTGACACTAATAGATACTGAGTCAAGAGACATCATAGCATCAAATGGATGCGACTTTGGCTGCCTCTCTTTACAGCAGAGGCGGATACAGCATGGTCACTGGCTAAACACTGCCAAATGTCCTGAAAAAAATTAGGACTGCTTCAGTCCTTGGAATATGTCCTATTTTTTTTTCCCTTGAATTCCAAAAATGAAAAATCAAAAATAAAATTTAAAAAGGTAGCTGGCATTACTTCATGGAACTTTCTATGCTTTCTCCAGTAATGCTGCCTACAGATCTCCTTTCAGGGTAGATAAGAAGTTCTTCAGTACCTTTTTGTGCTGCTAGCTCTGACTAGGAGGGGAAGGAGCTAGAGCGAGGCTGGATGTGACCCCCACTAATAATGCACCAAGAGGACCGAGAGATGAGGAAGATAACAAGTCCTTATGAGCCTTCTAATAGTGTCGATGGACACCTGCCAGTCAGGGTCCAGGTGAAGATCCTAGAAATGTAAGGCACACATCTGGCAATGGAAACCTGGTGAGGCAGGACTCAAGTCTGAGGCTGGTAAAGAGATCTAAACAACTAAGAACAACAATAACGGCAACAAAGATACACTGCAAGTTAACTGCCAAAGCAAATGCCTCAAAAGGGAAAAACACTTTTTTGAATAAAGTATGGGGGAAAAAAATGTATGACAGGAAATGCCAAGAGCCAAACAATACAGTAAGTCATATCCTGGGTGTGAAAGATGAAAAGTCTGACAAGAATGCAAAGGCCCAAGTCTTGAAATAATATTGATTAGCAGGCTTGATAGAGAATTTCAAGGTTGACATTATATACACAATAATTTCTTGTCCCGAATTAGGGGAATCATCATCACAGGGAAAGGGGTCAATTCCCCATAGAGACAATGTCTTTTTTGTTCGTTTTCTGTTGAAACATTAAGCAGAGAGTAACACAAGTCAGAATTTCTTCTCTGAGAGAAGGTATGGCCAAGACCCGACCCTCTGGGAGATGATCTACACTGTCAGTAACACCAGTATGTCTCCTCTTCCAAGGGGCTTCTAATGAAAGAGGGGAAAGTATGGTCACCCTGTGGACACGCAGGCGGCCCCTGAGAGTCCAGGAGAAGGCCTTTCTTGGCTCCTCCAGGGAGCGAAATGTAAACACAAGCTCTGCTGCATGTCTGACAGGTTGCGCCTTCAACGTCTCACCGAAATGACTAGAAACGGGCAGGCAGAATGGGATTAAATTTTTCACTTTCAAGCATAAAATAATCCAGGGAGGAGACGAACATAAAGTACCACCAGCTTAGAGTTCTGCATTTGTTTGCGGGTATGAAACTCCAGTATCAGAGATACGAAAGATGGGAACCAGCTGAGGCACACATCTCATGAACCCCAAACATTTCAGTGGGGCACTGGGGCCCGCAGGTTCTGGGTGAGACAGGCTAAGTGGGTTGGTCAGTGGGTGCGGTGCTAGGGTCAGCCCTATCACAGGGGGAATCAGTGGCAGAACTCACCCCAGTACGACACCTAATTCTTTCACATGGACTCGTGTGTGTCCACGAAGATATTCGGACAGCATCTTACTTTTAAGGTACATCTCCTGTAGTCTATCTTCAAGATGCATGATGCACTGTGAAGCCAATAACATTCACAATGAGGGCTAGGATTCAAGTCTCTGCCAGTATTCTAAAGAGCTGGAATTCTCTTAATTCATTTCTAAGGACACAGCTATAATCTCATTCCTTCCCAACACACTTAAAAATTACAAACCATATCAAACCACTGGTAGGTATAAGAAAAGGTTTTTATAAAACAACAGTTTACTTTTTCTAATGACTATTAAGATCTTCATACATATCTGCTAGTCTTTTTTAAAAAGCATTTTTAACATAGCCGAAATCATTCGGTAAGTGCAATTATTTCCTACTTTTTAAAATCTTTGTAATAATCCTTTCCCCATGTTATTAATAAATCTTTATCAATGTAATTTTTTTATCATTAAATAATTTTTGAGAATGTGAATTACCATTATTTACTTATCCACATGGCAATCTGAGTTTTTGTTACTAGAAATAATTTTTTAAGGAGTATCTTTGTTGTTTTCCTATAGCTCCCATGATTTTGGCGAAATGCATCCCCAACAGTAGAGTGAATGGAACAAGGTTACTTTAAAAATTTTTTTTCCTCTCAAGAGTGTATTTTAACTAGGTCTTTAATAACAATAAAGAAAAGGCAATTATTCTCAGGACATCTCTACCTTTGGAATTGTGTCCAACTTCATTTTTTAGAGAATAGCAACCATCTGTGTCTTTCACCAGAGGCAAATGCTTTTGCATTTGGCAGGCAGAGCCATCCAAGCATCTTCAGTAAGACACCTGATGGCTTTGGCAAGGGTAATTCCATCATACATAATTTTTTCTAGACCATTACGCCTGTTGTTTTCAAGGTAAAAAGATTAACAGATGCATTTGAAAATGTTGATCTTGACCATCTGGGCTGATCAGCGACATGAAAAAAGTGTCTATTCAAGATGCAATCTTTTCAGTTTTTCACTGGCTTAAAATCTTAAATGCATTGTGTTGAGTGGATGAAAAAAACCGCTAAGTGACTAAGAGTAATAATCAAAGCAAGGAGGATTTCACCAATTTTCATGAAAATGTTCCTCCAAGTAAACAGAGTTAAGTGGTAAAAGGATCTCCTGTTAAGTTTTCAGTTCCTTATGGAGTAAATACAAAGTTTTTAATAAGAGTGTTATAAAATATTAAAAAGAACATTCACATTACGTGCCATCCTTTGTTTTAAGTGGTTAATTTATGGTGTCTTCATAGTCCCCATGAAAACTGTACGTTGTAATGTGGAAATAAAGAGAACACTGGTCTATATGGAACTTGAAATCAAATCATTTAGAATTTTTTTTTTATAAAAGGTTTGATTACCAAATAGAACTGCTTTGGGTTCTGCCCTCCCCTTCCTGGGATTTTATTCCTGAGATGGATTTCTTTAATTTTTAACTTCTGAAATTTTAAATAGCCACTTTCTCCTTTCGAAAATACTGAAGGCTCTAATAGTCATTTAGTTGTGTTTCATTCAAGTACTTTTTTTAAGGAGAGTTTTAAACTGCAGATGAAATTTTCTTTGACCTCGGTTTTGTCAGGTTAAATAAGTCATTCATAGTATTAAGTGACTAAACATACTCCTATCCAAACGAAGTAAAAAGAATTAGCTATAGCAATTTATTGCCCGGATAACTAAGATGTCAAATGTAGCTATGTCATAAGAGTTATGTATTATAGAATAAAATATGGAAGTTTGGCAAATACTTATTAGTAAAAAAGAAGTATAAAATCTAATGTATCTTTCTTTCCCTACAGAAAAAGAGAGTTCAGCCCCTAAATCAGCATGATGCAGCTTGCTACTAGGAAGAAAAACTGCCTGCAAATACAGAACAAAAGTAAGGTCATCATAACCTGGAAGTGCTTCTCACATTACCCCCTGGGACGGAGGTCCTGCAAGAGTATGCTTCAGTCTAAAGCCCAAATAAAGATTCTGGTGAAAAGCTGTTGTCAGTCTTTGCAGCCAGTAAAATTACTTCATGAAGCTATTTATTAGCAATCACTCTAATAGTAGCTGTTTCCTGAGAACTCATGACATGTAACGCTATTCCAAGTGCTTTACCTGAATCATGTGATTTCATTTTCATAACCGTATGAGGTAAGCTCCATCACCTCCTGAGCTTTACAGGTACAGAAAGTGAGACTCTGAGACGTCGCACAGGAAGGAGCAGAGGTTGGATCTGACCCTAGGCTACCGGGCTCTACAGAACACGGACTGGTCACCGCTGTACATCGGCTGTCAGAGTGTCTCATGCTGGCAGAGTGCTTTGCCAGTTTTTTAAAAAGCAGTATCTCAGACCTAATTTTCAGAGGATTCTCACAACATGCTTCTCGAATGGGTACTATCTTCGTTTTACAAGTGAGAAAGCTGAGGTTCAGAGACGCTCAGGACTGTCCACTGTCACACGACTCATCGATGGCAAAGCCTAGACTTGAAGCCAGTTGCACTGAGGGGTCTCCCTATCGTGCCACACTGCCACAGCTTAGATGACAACCACAGCGTATTGCAAACCACCGTCTTGAAGGCCACAGAGGTCTTGACTTTCTGAGGAATGTGGTGCAACTGTAGGTCTGAAGACCTCGGGGAAATTACCACCCCATTTGCACTACTGTAGGTAATTAATATTTAGCTTCCTCCTTTGTTATTAAATAGCTCTGTCTCTGTTGTGGAGACCAGAAGGGAGGTGACGGATACTCTGGTCTGGGGCTATACTGCAGGGGGCAATGAGCCCAGAAGGTGGGCGCTCTCTCACCTCAGCGCAAATCCCTGAGGTTGGTCAGCTCACTTACGCTTCTCCCAGCTATCTGCCCTTGAGCCTCTCTTCCGCTTTTGAGACCTTTCTCCTTCCCACTCAAAATATATTTTCTCTCAGTCTCTCTGCACACACACACACACACACATTGAAAAGTATCTGTTTTCTACATTCATTCCAATGCCTGCAGGAGAGCTGTTAATCATTTCCTAGGAGTTTATGGGCTCTATTTTGTGTTTAATAGAACGTTATAAAGTCAATTTTAAAAAATCCCATTTAAAAAGGAACAACTGATACCATCTTCTATGGGTATAGTACTTCAAAACTGTGTTTATACAAATGATATTCTGTTTTATCCTTAGCACTTTTATGAGAATGGTTCCTGAACAAAAGGAACTAGAATCCCTTCAGAAACTGGCCTGCTTGATGTCGATCCGATAAAGGAGAACTAGTGAGTTCTCCAAAGGAAGATTTTAAATTTCCTTTTATACTTGATCCCTTCCCCCATAGCTTTTTTCCTTTACCATATACCTTATTCAAAAAGATTTCTGTGTCACTGTGTGTTGTTTCACGGACGAGCTATTTTTACTGAAATCTACCCTGTTTGCTGGTGTTATGTTGCATGTTCTATTTTTATTTATGCTAATGTCCAAATATACGAAACACAAAACATTTGGGATTCTGATTTTAAAAGTGTTGTACCTATCTTTCTTTGGTGATAGGAGAACAAGTACTTACAAAATCAGCAGGGAGGTGAAGCTTGTAAAGCTGTAAAATGGAGTGGAGCAAACTGGACACCTGACTCGAGACCAAGACATCCTGGCCCAGTTTCATGCCGTCCGTCACCTTCCTCTGACTTGTGGCTACCTGGACACTCCACTTGTCCGTGTCTGCAATAATACAGACCGCTTCGGCGATCGGCTCGTCAAGCACTGGGTGCTGGAAGGCAAACACAGGGGGTCAACTCTGCACAGCACTGCCAAGTGGCACTCAGAATGTCCAGAATGTTTCCGTAATTTAGCATTAGCCTGACAGTTCACAAGCTGCCAGCAGGAGCTACAGGAATTGAGAGTGTTATGGAGACTAAAATAGGAGTGTCATCAAATCGTCATTTGAAATTCACATGATAAAAATTGCCTTTAAGCGGTATTTTTTTTCTTCCACCCAGGAGGTACGCTATAAATGTTGTTAACGTTCACAGATAAGTGAAAAGATATGTGCCCTCCCTACATTCCAGGATAGTAAAATTCCTTTCCTTTTGAAAGACTGCACTCTCCTTTTAAAATGGAGAAAATTAGAATAAGGTGTAGGATTCTATTGTCATTTCTCCAAAACAAGGTTAGTCAGGGCAACTTAATATTCCCTTAAAGTTATAGCTTTAATCATTAAGCAGTATTTACTTAGTGACCATGTGTTACATACATAAAGCAACTCTAACAACCAACTAAAATCAGATGAGGGACAAATTTATCTAGAGGAGTCCAAAAGGTCAAACGATGGCTACTGATGAGTAACTTAAAATGCAAAATCCTCAGTAACTATGTAGTTACGGATAGAGCAAGTTGACAACCAGTAAATTGTGCCATAGGGCCAACAGGGTAAACATTGAAGTGGTCAAGGCAAAGGGCTTTAAAAAAAAAACACCACCGCACTAATGTCCTAAAACTGATCAAAGTGTAACTGCTTCATCACCAGCACCTGGAATAAGGGCAATGTGGCTCACTGGGGAGGTCATGGATGGGGGATTCTCCAAACATGAATTACTTTAGAAGGCTGCAGATCCAGATATGGTAACAAAAAGGGACACAGAAGCTGGCTCAATTATTTTAAAAGGAGAAACTTAATGGGTACAAGAAATGTAAAAAAAAAAAAAAAAAAAAAAATCAAACTTGAAAAATGAGCATGAGTCATTTTTAAATCACTGGATCAAAGAGAAAAGACTAAAGACAAAGGGGTCAAGGGTTGAGACAAACCATCAGGAATCTGTGAGCCCATTCCTTGAAGGAGGGGCCTGAATCTTTTCTGCCTGAATTCTTAGCCCCTAGCACAGGACCTGGCATTTGAAAAATGTTACTAAATTAAAATGAGACAGGTTAAGTACAAGCAAATGACAGAGTTGATGAGCACCCTGCATTCCCTAAAACAGCATGGTATTGCTGACTTCTATGTTTGTAGGTTCCAGAACAGAGAAGAACCGGCCAAACATTTACAGAAGAGTACCTTAAAAGAAATACTTGAAGCATGACACATTCTCAGGCTACTACATATCTAATACAGAGCTCCCTGAATATATCCACAGGGCAACCCAATGTCTCCATCCAATCATATCATTTAGTAACTCCTCACTTATTTACTGAAGAATAAACACTTTTTTTTTTTTTTTTTTTTTTAAGATTTCATTTATTTATTTGACAGAGAGAGTGAGCACAAGCAGGGGGAGAAGCAGGCGGAGGGGAGGGAAAAGCAGGCTTGATCCCAGGACCCTGGAATCATGACCTGAGCTGAAGGCAGATGCTTTACTGACTGAGTCACCCAGGCGCCCCAAGAATAAAGACTTTTTAAAGGAAGATGGAAGTAAAGGAAATGTAAATTGGTTAAGGAAAAAAAAATGAACGCTGGAGAGATATCACGAGCAACTACTTTCGTTATAATTTAAGGGATGCCAGGGCTACTGGTGGTCCATTGCTGACTTGGTCTAAACTTCTTTGGGGTCAGAGAGTTGAAGCTTACTTAAGTTCCAATGATTCTGGAGATTTCTGATATGTATCTTTCCCAAGAAAACACAAACCCCACTAAAGAGATTTGGCTTATGATCTGGCTTATTAGTCAGTCTCCAAGCTTTCAGAATTTAAAGAACTCTAAGATCCAGAAGACCATGTTTGGATTTATCACAGAAACACACACCCATACACACCCTATGCCCTGGTATTCAGTTTAAAATTCTTCTTAGGAAAGGCTCTACTTTTAAGGCACATGTAGAACTACAATAAACAAAAAAATTACATGTATGCTTTTTTTATTTTTTTTTAAGATTTTATTTATTTGACAGAGAGAGAGAGAGAGAGCACAAGTAGGGGGAGAGGCAGAGGGAGAGGGAGAAGCAGGCTCCCTGTTGAGCAGGGAGCCCGACGCCGGGCTCAATCCCAGGACCCTGGATCATGACCTGAGCTGAAGGCAGATGCTTAACCAACTGAGTCACCCAGGCACCCCTGTATGCTTCTTTTTAATACCAACTTTTTCTTTTTGGCTGTATCTTAATCATAGAACAAATTAAGAGTGAAATCTATCAGGGCAATTTTTTAAGTTCACAATTTTATCAAGTTCCCGTGTGTACCCCAGGGTACACACAAACACATACACTTGGCAGCAGCGGTTAACATACATGGAGCAGTCCTTCTGGGAAATTAAGTAGCTTAAGAAATGCTGTAAAACCTAAGACTGAAGGATTCAGACACCTATTAAAAGCCTGATCCATCCATCTGCTATTCTTAGGGCCTGGAGTTTGGGCGTAGAGACTAGAAAAAAAGAAATGAGCAGGAGAGGCAGGGCATGGCTGCATCCTGGTAGAGACTTTGGTCTCCTATGGATCTTAAGAAAAGGAAGATACAATATGGATAGCTATCAGCTGGGCAAAGTAATTTTATAAGATTCCTCTTCTTAATGTTAAAAAACCCTTTAAAAGTGGGGGGCACGTTGTTAGTTTGACTAAATATCATCAAAAAACCAAAAAAGCCCCCATCATATATTTACCCCTTTAAAAGTTCTCCTCCCAACCATTAGTGTCTGAGATTAAACAGCACCTGTGATGTTTTGAGTTTTGAGTGAAAATCTGAAGGAAATATTAATATTAAAAATAGTCACTTCCCCTTAAAAATGCTTGTTTGGTTGAAAACTTTATGAACCTTAGGGACACTGTTATGTATCGATTATCCTTTTCTCTCTCAAACCAAAGAGAATTAATTTCTTTCTTTTTTTTTTTTTTTTAAGAGAATTAATTTCAAGGTACATTTCTTGCCCACAGAGTTCACTAAATTCTCTTATCAGAATGAGTCTGCAGAGGTGCTTGGGTGGCTCATTCGGTTAAGCGTCTGCCTTCGGCTCAGGTCACGATCCCAGGGTCCTGGGATTGAGCCCTGTGTCGTGTCAGGCTCCCTGCTCAGTGGGGAGTCTGCTTCTCCCTCTGCCCCTCCTCCCACACTTGTTCTCTCTCTCTCTCTCAAATAATGAGTGAAAAAAAAGTTTTTTTTTAAAGAATGAGTCTGCAGTATGTTTCTACATTCTCCATAATATGAGATTTCCAGAAGTGCTGCCCTATTCCCACCCTTACAAGTGCCCACACCCCGCTGAGTGCACATCCACTACCCAGGTGGCAAGGCAGAGCTGCCAGCCCTCCTGCCCCTGCTGCTCCCCCCCCCCCCCCTCTTCCACACAGCTGCCAGCAGCCTCTGTGTCCGTGCCTCCCTCAGAAACCTGATCAGACAACTGAGAAACTTCTGACGGAGACTGGAGGATGACAGAACGCTGGAGATCAATGGAGAGCTGTAGGGGATTGTCAGGGTGGATGGCCAATCTCCATCAGAGGAATGAAGTCTCGGCAATAAAGCCAATTATCTTTTTTGCCTTGCTCTGCTCTGTGGGAGTTAGAGACAGTCATTTATTTAGCTCTACTTTGTCAATATCTCATTTACCCAATCTACTTTCCTGTGCTGATTTCTCAAGATAAAGTGACAAATGAAATGCTTCGTATTATAGGTCTTTAAAGGTTTCTCAAATATCCTTTGGCTATTGTATTTTGTTAAATCATCAGATTAAGTATGGTTAATTCATAGCCACTAGGATTTGTGGATCTGTTTTCCAGGAGTTCTAGATGTCCAGGACATTCCAATTTCAGGGTTCTGGACCAGATCTCTGAGTACACAAAATATGCTGCCCTGGCTTATACACCCATGACTTCTGCCTAATTTAAACTCCCAGAACCAAGAAATGTCTACAAGGTTTGAGTAATCAGAAGAGCCATGGTTCGGATATTTCAATGAAGGGCAGTGATAAGACAACCGCAAAGGCTCTGAAGTAAGACAAGGTTGGGCTTGAGTATCACTTACTAGCTATGGAACCTTTGTTAATCTGGGCTTTGGTTTCTACACCTGTAAAATATGACCTAATTCACAGAGTTTCTGTGACATTTAAGTGAGGTTTAATTTATGGGGGTTTTCTGTGAGGAAAAATGTGTATGAGATTTGTGGCGCACTTATTGGCCATGTTCGATTTGCTCTCTTGTACCACCCCCCATCTATATTAATCACGTCCGCAAAACCCTCAAACTTCCTAAAATACCACATCATCATTTCCCTTACCAACTCAAAAACCTACTCTAGCACCTATCAACCAAACACCTAAGTTCAAACTTTTTTTTCTTTTTTTAAAGATTTTATTATTTATTTTTGCGAGAGAGCTGGGGGGGGAGGGAGGGAGGGAGAAGGGCACACAAGCGGCGGGGAGGGGCAGAGGGAGAAGCAGACTCCCCTCCCCCCCCCCCCCCCCCCCCACTGAGCAGGGAGCCCGATGCGGGGCTCGATCCCAGGACCCCAGGATCATGACCCCGGGATCATGACCTGAGCCGAAGGCAGACGCTTAACGACTGAGCCACCCAGGTGCCCTATTCAAACTTTCCTTTTTCCATACTTAAAGCTCTTTACAGTGTGGGCCACATTCACCTATACATATTTATTTCCAGGACTCTCTAAGAACCCTCTTCTCCAGGCTGAGAGGGCTCCTGCCTCTTACCTCAGGCTGTGCCCAGAATGCTGTCCCTGTTCCCTTCTAAACTTTTCAACCTTTTGGGGGCCTCTCAGTGTCTGCTTCTCCCTCTGCCCCCACCCCGCTCTTGTGCTCTCTCACTCTCTCTCTCAAATAAATAAAATATTTAAGAAAAAAATAAATGTTGCTGGAGTGGAGGGGGGTGGGATGGGGTGGCTGAGTGATGGGCACTGGGGAGGGTATGTGTTGTGGTGAGTGCTGTGTATTGTGTAAGACTGAGGAATCACAGACCTGTACCCCTGAAACAAGTAATACATTACATGTTAATAATAAAAAATTATCTTTTTCTAAATAAATAAATTAAATAGATGTTAAAAAAAATAAATAAAATCTTGAATCTTTCAATCTTTCAAGGACCCAACTTAGGTCCCACCCCCCACGTCCCCACCTCACTCCACAATAAGACATTTTTCCCACATTCACTGCTCTTCTTTTGACTTCTGAGGGTTTTTACAATCTACAGTTTCTAAAATTTTTTTATTTATTTAAGAGAGACAAAGAGAGCATGAGTAGAGAGAGGGAGAAGCAGACTCCCTGCTGAGCAGGGAGCCCAACGCTGGGGCTCGATCCCAGGACCCTGGGATCATGGGCAAAAGCCCAACTGACTGAGCCACCCAGGCGCCCCTACAATCTACATTTTGACATTTAATCACACTGTCTTAACTTAACGTTCTTGATTTCACATCTGTTTGTCTACTCAGTGATTACATAAGTAACTCAAGGAAAATAAATCACATTTTCTTTTTCTTCTGTAGCCTCTGAAATGAGCATAACAAAATGCTAGGCATGTGCTAAGTATCTAACACATGCTGGCTCTGTTGAACAATTCTCTATGCAGATTTATTTTTGGATTCAGTCCAGTTCCTATTAAGTCATCTGCACAATTATTAATTTATTTCTTTTCCATGTACCACATTTAAATGACTAACATTTCATGTAATCACCTATTTTTAACTTAAGGGCAGGAAAATACCATTCTCACATATATGCTTCCTATAACTATTTATTAATTCATCATGCCATTTTTCCTGTGGGGCGGCCAGAAACACAGCACTGCTCTACAGACAGAAACACTAAGGACAAAAATGTAAGAGCTTATTAAGTATCTTGGTATGTCAGAAATACAAGCTAGTAACTCATGCATTTCCAACTTTTAGCTCAGTGACTCTGCCAAGCCCTCTACTTTGAAATCCTAGGACCTTGTCAGGGTGGAAATCCCTTGGAAGATAAGATTGCAGTAAGTGTGAATGACAGTCTCAACTTAATGTCAAAATAGGAGAAATGTAGTTGTCTCTATTAAGACTTTGTTAAGAAACTTCCCCATCTTTACACTGTTGGCATTGCCCAATACATACGCTGAGCTGACCCTTTATCAAACCTCAAAGATGTCCACCTCACATGTGTATTACAGACAGTGGGAGTGTGGACAGACTTCTGTACTCATAACCAGTTCCAAAATATGCAGTTATAATGGGGCAGGTTTGATTACTAGGGACGAGACACTGAGCAGCCTCTTTCAAACATGCAGGGATCAGGTGATTTATGATTCAGGCAACTGGAAGCACCTCCCTGTATCTTTTATTCATCTCTGAAATATTCTGAATAAAACATTAAGATTCCTTGGCATCATTTGAGTGTCAATTTGTTATTCGATATAAGATAATTCTGGTACATACTGTAACTTTATTAAACTGAACTCGAATAAGAGGATGCCACATGACAGAATGCCTTTTAAGAAGATTCTCGAACCATTCTGTTACAGCATCATGACTGAGTAATACTGGCCTTTACGTAGCTTCAAGTGAGGCCTTTCATTAGTCCTATGAAGTCAACGGGATAAGTAATGCGGTGAGGTTCACCTTCTCAGCACCTGCTCTTGGTTAAATGTCCTCAGATCCTCCTTTTTATTCTCCTACCTCATTAGAAGTGAAGGCCCACCTGCTTCACCATATCCTCCACTGCCCTGGAGCTGATGACTGAAGCAGTGTAACAGTCCTGGGCTGACCCACCCCACCTCTGGATGGATGCGAGCCACACATGAGGACGGCAGCCACGTGTGGACTGCTGACTGGTTTTGTTTGGTTTCCAAACAAAAAACCCTTCAGTGTCACATTCATTCAGAGAAAAGGAGCCTGGTTATCACTCACCATTCTTAAACACTTCTTCCAGTCTATAAAATCGTGCAGTATAGTACTGTCTTTTACTAAATGCTCAGCATCTAGACTTTCCTGACAGCACTTTTACCAAGAAACAGGACAGACAGA
Organism: Mirounga leonina; assembly: GCF_011800145.1. Taxonomy (NCBI): domain Eukaryota; kingdom Metazoa; phylum Chordata; class Mammalia; order Carnivora; family Phocidae; genus Mirounga; species Mirounga leonina. The sequence continues at coordinate 27,410,073 of NW_023270454.1, forward strand.
ACCTCCTGCGGTGGGGCGCCTGGGTGGCTCAGTCGTTAAGCGTCTGCCTTTGGCTCAGGTCCTGATCCCAGGGTCCTGGGATGGAGCCACACATCGGGCTCCCCGCTCAGTGGGAAGCCTGCTTCTCCCGCTCCCCCTGCTTGTGCTCTCTCTCTGTGTCAAATAAATAAGTAAAATCTTAAAAAAAAAAAAAAAAAAAAGAACCTCCTGTGGTGGTGAAGCCAGCTCTGTCTGCAGGTTAAAAAGATGCTCATCAACACAATCAGCCAGAAGAGTCTCCGGTTTCCTGAGAGAGTCACACGGTCCCCTGAACCCTCCCCTGGCCCCGCATACTCATCCCCTACCGACCCCCCGGTACGGACACCACTTCCAGGAAGTCCTTCCACACCTGTCCTGTGCCTCTCACTGCAGGAGACTCTACCGCACTGTTTTTACTGCTTATTGACTTCTGTGTACTTCCTGTTATAGATTTCAAAGTCCTTGAGGACAGGTGCCATATCTTCTTTTGGGCTGCTTACAAGTTTTCTTTGTCTTTGATGTTCTCTATAGCTTAAGACTGGATTTGTTTGTATTTACACTTACTTGGGAGTCAGTGTGCTTATTTCATCTGAAAACTTGCAGTCATTCCTTCTTCAAATACTGTTTTCCCTCGCCTTGTCTGTCCTCACCTTCTGAATACGCTATGAAATTTTCTCGTTCTAGCCTCCATGTCACAAATTCTAATTCTCTCCAGTGGTATTTAATCTGCTCTGCTCTTCAACCTACCCCTTGGGATTCAATCCTAATGGCCCTTTTTTCACTTTTAGAAGTTCTTTTTACAGTCCTTTTACAAATCTAAATAATCACTTATCACATCATCCCATCTCTTTATTAAAGGTCCAATTCCTTCTTTTTTATGACCATAACCATTTTAAACACAGTAACTTAATAGTTATTTCAAATTGTTCTGGGAGTGCTAATTGTCCAGCTTGGATCTGCTTACTCTCTCTCATCTTGATTTCCTCATACATGGTTTGTAATCTCTGAACATGAGCCCATCTTGTTGGGGTTGTTTGTTTTATGGGCTCTGTGTGTCTCTTAGAAACAGGTTCAGTGGCAGTCACTAAAGGCTTAAAGTGGAGAAGAGGAAAAGCAGCAATGTGTGTCTTATAAGCTGGTGGTTAAAAGAAAGTGTCCAATGTGCTTCCTTCTGCCAGAGTCCTAGAGGTTTCAATGCTTCTGAATTTTACATTTATTTCTTGTTCAGGGATTCCCAAGTCACTTGGGTAGAATAAATCTGGACCTCCAACCCACTCACAGAATGGGCCCGGGGCTTTGATTTCTCACGGGTGACTTTATTTCCTCCCAACCAAGTTTCCAACTTGTTTCTTCGTTACCTCACTGCTTATGGCTGGAGGTTTCTAATCCCCCTTTCATGGAAGAATAGCTCTTTGAAGCTCCAGGCTTCATGTAAGGGGCTCAGTTCCAGGTCCCAAGCCTTATATGCATATGAGACTACATCTTTCATCCTGAGTAGACCTTAGAAACTCAGCACCCAATTCCTAGGATCTGTGTCCAGACTGAAATCCCAGAAGGCCACGGTTATATTAGCCCAAACTTACTGTTCTGGCTTTGATTTTGATTTGTTGCTGGCACAAGAGGACTTCCACTTTTCTTCATGCACAGATATTAGGACAACTGGGCTGGATGGGGAGGGCACTATTCTACCCATCATGTCTACAGTTGTAGAGAGGAGGCACGCCACTTGCAGCAACACAACATGGTACTGGAATCCTCCCCCCTCACCTTGACCATGACCGTAAACACAGCACCCAGCACACGGTATTTTCTGAGAGGAAGTAAATTTCCAAGGCATGACTCTCCTTCTCTTCCCCGAAAGCCATGTGCAGACTCCCTGCCTCATTTTTGGCCAAACAAGTCAGCCGGACCACCTGACATGCCACCATCAGAGATTTCTAGTTTATATCAAGCAGACTGTTAAACATATGAAAATACCACAAGAAGTAATCACCGGAAACAAACTGAGGGTTGCTGGAGTGGGGGGTGGGGTGGGAGGGATGGGGTGACTGGGTGATAGACACTGGGGAGGGTATGTGCTCTGGTAAGCGCTGTGAATTGTGCAAGACTGTTGAATCACAGATCTGTACCTCTGAAACAAATAATGCAATATATGTTAAGAAAAAAAAAAAGAAGAAGAAGGTAGCGGGAGGGGAAGAATGAAGCGGGGGAAATCAGAGGGGGAGATGAACTATGAGACACTATGGACTCTGAGAAACAAACTGAGAGTTCTAGAGGGGAGGGGGGTGGGAGGATGGGTTAGCCTGGTGGTGGGTATTGAGGAGGGCACATTCTGCATGGAGCACTGGGTGTTGTGCACAAACAATGAATCATGGAACACTTCATCTAAAACTAATGATGTAATGTATGGGGATTAACATAAGAATAAAAAAAAAAAGAAAAAAAAAAGAAAATACCACAAGAAGTAATAATTATATGATCTTATCATAACAATGTAAGCATTTCTTTTTTTTTTTTTTTTAAGATTTTATTTATTTATCTGAGACAGAGAGAATGAGAGAGACAGAGAGCACATGAGAAGGGGGAGGGTCAGAGGGAGAAGCAGGCTCCCCACGGAGCAGGGAGCCCAATGCGGGACTCGATCCCGGGACTCCAGGATCATGACCTGAGCTGAAGGCAGTCGCTTAACCAACTGAGCCACCCAGGCGCCCGATGTAAGCATTTCTTTACCAGAATTTATTTTCTCTTGGAAACAGGTTCAGTGGCAGTCGCTAAAGGCTTAAGCGTTGTGATGAGGTGGAGAAGAGAAAAAAATTAATCATTGTGGACCACGGACAATGCTGAGGGATCTTGGTAGTTATACCAAGGCCGGGGCTCTGGGAAGCCCAAAGACATCATGAAGACATAGGGACCTGGTGGCAGAGGCAAGGAGGAGAGGGTCTAGTGAGGTGGTCTGGGAGGGGCTACAAAGGACATCTGACTTTCTGTGGGTTTGTGCCTGCGGCGGTCATCACCAGGCTCACTAGGCTGACACCCAAGTTCAGCCTACAGCCTTGTAGATACAGTGCACAACCTTGGGCACAGCTTAATTATCAGGCCTGTCACTTGCTGAGAAAAGAAACAATTTAAAGTCCAGGAAAGGAGCTCAAGGTCAAGAAGAGTCATTCGACTAAAGCCCTGTGATGATGTACAGGACTCCAAAATAAAATGCAAGTAGGTTGATAAGCTTTTTTACAAAGCACGGCATAGATGTCCAAATAGTTTGTACATAGTGAACAAATTTAAGAAAACATCAAAATTAGCCATGTGTCTAATATTTACAAAATGCAAGGGCACTGAAGCCTGAGAGACCTATAATAAGCTTTTTACCCTCCTTTAGGTAAAGAAAATGAACACAGAGCCAAAGGCATCATGTCTAAACACATTACTCTTCCCTTTTATTTAAAAAAAACTATCTGCCATTTCTCTTTAGAAGAAACAGACAGACCAATCATCACAGTTTTAGCCATAAACACACATTCCTAAATCCAGTTCCGTAGGGAACAGTCAGCTAACGTCACTGAGCACTTTCTAGGTGCACAGAGTAAGGTGCTGGGAATATGAAAGAAAGAAAGTCTCCCTTCTCTGCTCCAGAGGCCTACAGCCCTAGTGGCAGAAAAATGTCTGAAACAGAACAAAGGCGTGCTGCAATGTGCTAAGGAGCCTGTGGGTATAAAGTTCTACCTGGGGGCAATTCCAGCCAAGGAGTTTATATTTTACTCTCTTAAAAGAATAGGAAACTATTAGAGCAAAAGAGTAAGTGATCATATTCAGGGGTTAGCAAGAGCCCTCTGTGGCACCGTACGAGATGACTAGAAGGGGAAAAACTGGACGCGAGAATTCTAGTTGGGAAGGTTAAATAAGACTATATTGTAGTCACAATGAGGAGGAGAATCAGTAAGACTTCAGATTAGAGTTGGCAATACCCAGAGATCAGTATTTCTTTTCAAATACTTAAAAAAAAATCAAAATCCGTAATAAGCAATCCATTTTAACATCATAACCCCATGTACATGCTTATACATGTGTACACATACACAGAGATTTTATGGAACAGTAAGACAGTGCTGTAGGCCCAAGGCACTGTCATTCTCATTATCCAGCATACGAAAATGAAAGCGACAAGAGGTGTGCTCAGATAGCTGATCTGTCCTATCCTACATGGATGCTTCCTTTGCAATACTATTGATTTTAAGGTTGTTGTTGACTTGAGGCACCTTCATGCTGTCTGCATTACTTAAGTAATGATTTATCATTTGATGTGACTTGCTGTTCTTTTGTAGTCTCCCTGGTTGATTACACTGCATGGCATAATTAGGTATTCATGAGCATATATCAGAGCCAAGCTTTTAGCAAAGCTCCTTATCTGTGCAACTGATTTCTGCACGGTATTTCTGGAGCCAATCTGTTGCTACTCTTAAAATTAAATGAAAGAGGCTGCAATATCCAACTGTTAAACTTTGTTTTATAGATTATTCTGTAAAATGCCTGAAGCCCTGGACCACAGTTTTTCAAAGAAGCATTACAATGGGATGTTGATTTTGGTCTTGATGACCCTACCCGGCAGTCAGCCCCTTGGCCTGCTCTTTGTGATTTCACAGGCAAGGAGAGGTAGACACTTTTAGCCCAGAATGAATGTGTATATGGGTTCTGTTCCACTATCTCCAACAGGAATTACAAAGCACTTTCACATATATTAACAGCTAACATTTATTGGGCATTAGGAATGTGCCAGGCACTGTGCTAAACACTTGCTATGCATTATCTCAGAGTCTTCAAACCAGACCTGTAAGTACTGTTCATTTTACAGAAGCTGAAACTGACGCTTGGAAGAGTTAAGAAACCTGCCCGAGTCCACAAAGCCACTAAGGGGTGAGCCATGATTCAAATTCAGGTTTGTCTGTCTTTAGAAGCCAAACTCTTTTTTTTTTTCTTTTTTCTTTTTTTTTAAAGATTTTATTTATTTATTTGAGAGAGAATGAGATAGAGAGAGCATGAGGGGGGGAGGGTCAGAGGGAGAAGCAGACTCCCTGCTGAGCAAGGAGCCCGATGCGGGACTCGATCCTGGGACTCCAGGATCATGACCTGAGCCGAAGGCAGTCGCAACTGAGCCACCCAGGCGCCCTAGAAGCCAAACTCTTAACCAGTGGATTATATTTCATCTGTTCCTCTAAATACATTTTTTTTGAGGCTTGGTGATACCAATTGATTTACCTGACTATCAGCAAATGAGTGGGAACAGTAAGACTTGAACCCAAGCCATCAATGCTAAATCAGTGCTCCTTCCCCACTACCCCATAATTTAATACCCCTAACATCGCCCTGGGCAGCAGTATTCACAGGCAGACAAGCACACAGGAGGAAAAAAGAGAGAAAAAGCTACTTGAGGGTCACAGGTACAGCCTGAAGCTGGCTCTCTCACACTCTCTCTCCCACTTGAACATTTAAAGTCAAAAGGAAAACAGAGAAAGAATGCATAGTTAGATATGGCAGGGAGAAAAAAGTGAAACTAAATATTACTTTAGCCTAATAAAAGGCAGCTGTATAATCCACATGCCAAGAGACAGAGAAACAGTTGAAAAGACAGGAAAGAGGTAGTATATGGATTAAACAAGAACATGTGTTTAAATATTTAAAGACCATCACAATCTTGTTATGGAAAAGCCAATAATAAAAATGGAAATAAAGTTAATATATCTTTCCTTTAATGAGACCAGAATAAGGAAACTGCATAAAAATAAATTCTTAGGGGTGCTTGGGTAGCTCAGTCATTAAGCATCTGCCTTTGGCTCAGGTCAGGATCCCAGGGTCCTGGGATCGAGCCCCGCATCGAGCCCCGCATTGGGCTCCCTGCTCGGCGAGAAGCCTGCTTCTCCCTCTCCCACTCCCCCTGCTTGTGTTCCCTCTCTTGTTGTTTCGTTCTCTGTCAAATAAATAAATAAAATCTCAAAATAAATAAATAAATAAATAAATAAATAAGTAAGTAAATAAATAAATAAATTCTTAGTACTGGAAGCTCTAGAATGCAATCCCTCAATGAGAGAAGGAATTCCATGAACTCGTCCACCATGGTTATAAAAGCGCACATTTACGTAAGACAGATTTTAAAATCCGCTCACGTGCACAGGTCTAGAAAATAGATCAATAACTTAAATCAATTGCTTTTAAACAGTTAATAAAAATCCTTCGCTAAAAATGATTATGAGTATCAAAGCCCAATGAAGTCTCGCGTGAACACTAAAAATTATTAACGTCCGAAAAATAGGTTTTTGAAAGCAAATTAAGTAAAGCAATTTATCCCAATCTATTCTTCCTCAACAAGTTATTATTTCAGCTCTAACTGTGGTCATGTATTTTTGTTCTTGGATCTTTGCTTCCTTTTATGGCAACATACTCAAGAATTTAAATAATTACTAGACTTTACAGAGCAGTAAATTCAATAGAATGTCTAAAAAAAAAAAACACCCTAATTTATTTTTCAACAAATATGTGTAAATGGCAGTTGAAAGTAAGGTTATTTTTATTTAAACACTGTCACAGACCAGAGTCCCAATCTGAGAGGCAGTTTAAATGGAACACTACTTCAAAAGCAAAATTCATTATGATAAATGTGCCAAGTGAAATTAGAAATCTACTAATGCTAATTGGATACATTCTGAATGTATTAAATTTCCAAAGATATTTTTATGAACCCTTTGCAATTTCCTATTAACACCCATGCATGGCTGCACTTTGGATGTGCCCACAATTTGACACAATATAGGTTATTACGCTTAATAAATTTCAATCTCAGGGTGACTGCATAGTCTAAAGAAATGAGAAAAGCCTCCAGTGTGAAAACACTACTTCTGAAAGGAAGGGAAAATGATATATGAAAAATCTTTAAGAGTACTAATAGAGGAAACATGGATTTGTTTTTTTCAAATATCACAATTATAGAGCTCAATGGTCACCATTAAAACCTAATATACAAAAAATTGGGAACTGTCAGCCTATGGAAAATATTAAAATAAGTCATAAATGGTTTTACAAAAAAGTTCAAGGAGGGTTATAAATCAATTAATGATATTTCCATAGAGGTAAGTGAGCAAGTCTAGGGCATTTGGGCAACAACCCCCCCAACCCCCAAGCTGGTAAGATCAATGGTACTGAATACAACCTGCCCCAGCTCACACTCGATCTCCTGGCACCTCTGTCAGAAGCTGAACACAGGGCTTCATAGGGTCCAACAAGCAAGAACACCAATGTTCTTTTTTTTTTTCTTTTCAAGAAGATTTTATTTATTTGAGAGCGAGAGAAAGAAAGAGAGAGTACAAGCAGGGGTGGGGTAGAGGGGCAGAGGGAGAGGGACGAGAAGGAAGCAGACTCCCCACTGAGTGTGGAGCCCAAAGCAGGGCAGGGCTCAAATCCCATGACCCTGAGATCATGACCTGAGCTGAAACCAAGAGTCGGACGCTTAACTGACTGAGCCACCCAGGCGCCCCATAACGCCAATATTCTTACAAATCAAACGGACAGCAGAACAAAAAGAAAAACCCCACAGGTTTTGCATATATGGATATAAACACACAGATTGCTGATAGAAAAGGAAAAGAAGGCCTCTACTTCCCTGCCTTAATGCTATCGATGGCTACAAAATGTATGCGAGTCTCTAACATCACTGAGACTTCCATGGTTTACGACAACCTACATAGTATCACACAATGAGGACACTGTTCTTACTCTAATGTAACTGCCGTAGGGACCTCTGATATGATAAACAAGGATACAGTGTTCATCACGACTATGAAAATAAAATGTTATGACATTCTTTACAAGAGAAGAAAGCAACTTCATAGCTTCATTCCTGGAAGATCCTGGTGAAGAGTGGTGTCCGACCACAAAGCAGGGTGGGGTTAGGAATGTTTGGGTATAAATGTATACACTGGACTGGCCTTCCCAGCTTCCAAGCACCCCTTCCCCATCTCTTCTCCCTCTCCATTCAGGGGGGTTTATGAGGACATCTGCTTCACTACTGAGCTCTTCTTCCCATTTCACACAAATACCTTCAGCCTGTTTAGCCTGTGTCTGATGCATGTTTAGTCTTCACAGAGGAGATACTGAGGGCCAAAGATAACATACAGTGCCTTCTGCTCCACCTCTCACAAAATACTTGTTGGGTAAGGAGGTAGGTAACAAAGCCAAATTCCAATTCTCTTAATGCAGTGAGGACTTTCCCTATTGCACAAGTCACAATATGTTTCCAATGCACAACATCTATTTTTGCACATCTGCCCAATAGCAGCTCAATTAAAAACAGGCCCATCAGACTGACACAGTTTCCTTAACTGCTCAGTTCCTGTCACGCTGCAGATAGCGGAAAAGCACTTAACAGCAGCCACGAGGCAATTTTCCAGTAAGACTTGTTAATCTTTATACAGTCATCCTCGTGCAGCCATCAAAGCGAACTTAATGACAAATCAGTTAAAATAAATTACTCTTAGGAACTTGTAAGGATCGGATAAAAAGCAAACCATATGTGACATCTCTTTGGTCCTCCCCGTGACGGCATATAATTGTCACCATCTGTGCTGTTTATTCTATTTTGCCCAGCCTATGTGCCCTCCAGATCCACTCTCTGCCCTTCTCTGTCCTGTGCCGGCCCCAGGAGGCTGACCTCTGTGGACCTCGGGACTGTATCTGCATCAGTTTTGACCTTGCTCTCTGGCTTCCAGCTGGGCTCAGCCAATGGGAAGGACAGAAGAGCTCCTCCGTGCTTGGGTCGCCAGGTGGCCCGGCCCCTCCTCCAGCCCCAGCTCTCCACAGCACCAGTGCCACTGTACCCCACTTATCCTTCAGGCCCAGGTGTGTTCATAGCTTCCAGCTGTCGCTAACCACCCCCGCCACCCCCCCGGGTACTTCACCAGCCCTTGCCCGCATCGCTAGAAACAATCCCGGAATTACACACTCTTCGGTCTAAACACCTGTTGCTGGTCAAGACCCTGGCTGACATCTTGTCAGCAGCCAGGGGCTCCAAGCTGGGATCACTTACATGGACTGTGTGGACCAGATCGGCCACCAGACACTGCTTCAGCTTCTCGTCGCTGCTGGTCCCATGAAGCACCAGATCAGGCATGTACGTGGGGCAATAACCTGCCAGAAGTGAGCGGCCAAAGTTTCTTACATTTGGGTTGCTGATGCTCTGAGACCTAAAACAATATCAGTCCATTAGAATACACAATTAAAGATGTACTCCCTTCTTGCATTACAACTGGAACAAAAACCCTAGGAACACAGGTAAGAAAAATCGATTCAGGGTGGTCCATTTCACCAGTCGTCCAGGAAGTGGATCATCGAAGTGGGAAAAGGAAGGGGGTTGGAAGAGAAAAAAAGACCTTTTTTTTTTGGATGGAAGGGTAGAAAAAGCAGTATTCTGATGGCCAGTTATGAGTTTGTTCTTGAACCTCATATCAAACGTCTACCAGGTGGTCTGCGTCAAGAGAGTGAAGAAAGAGAAAGTCTACTGGGGAGGGGGGGGATCTTGCCAAAAACCTGGCTTTAGGAACTCGACACATCTGCACAGGGTGGTGCCCACGACAGTGCAGAAGAACAGAAGAAACCTCTAATTACCGCTTTCAGTCATCACAGACCAAATAATCCACCTGATGGAGTGTTAAGGAAGAGGTGTTGTTTCCCAACCACTTCCTGCTGCTCTGACCTGCAGGACAGAAGCCACATGGTGACGGTAATCCACCACCTCCCATGCAAGGCATCTGCTGCCAGCCATCTAACTTCCACTCCAAGGACAGAAAATTAAAATCCCTGCTCCCCACCACCACCGCCTCCACGGTATCCTTTAGCTTCCCCAAATGTCACAAGAGTTGCAAAGACAACAAGGTGCCTCCTCACTCAGAGAGCTCAGATGCACTAGGGCCACTGATCAGCCCGGGAGAAAGCGCGGCTTGAAGCTGTGTGCATCGGGTTGGTAACACTGCTCATACTCAGAGGAAGAAAAGGCACCGTGTGTGGAACGGCTGCCAGTACCTCATGTGCCCCCGCGGGTGACGGCGGGAAAACAGTATTCAAACCCAGTTCCCTCGGCTTCCCAACCTGCCAGTGTTACCTTGGCAGAGGCAGCTCCACCTCCAAGGACCCTTCAGTCCAGTCACCGCTGTGCTCCAGATTCAGCGAGGCTGAAGCACACGCTTCCTCGTCACTGTCTCCAAGAGCGCTATCTGAGCTTTCGTTTCTGGGAATGTCTCCTTCCCTCCGGAAGTTGGCCTTCCTGTTGGCATCCCCACAGGGGACATCTGCAGTGCCCGAGAAGCCAGAGTCCTGCTGTGCACACCTGCTTGGAAAAGGCTGTAGCAAAGGGCCTTCTGCATCCTGCAAAGGCAAACGTCTTGCTTGCTCCGGCATCCTCATTCCAGGTCCTGCCTCACTGTCGTCAGGTGCCAGTGAGTCAGCAGACGGGTCGGGCTGCCCAGCAGCATCTGCTACCACCTCGGTTTTCATGCCTCTGTCCTCAGCAAAATCCCTCTCAAATGCACCTTCATCCCTCTCACAAGATGGACTCTGAGGACAGTGGACATTCTTCTGGAAACCGGGTGTGAAGGAGCACCTAGAAACCTGCGGGTCCTGAGGCATGTCAGCGGCCGTCCCGGACTCAGCCGAGGGATGGCAGGCTAACTCTGGATATTGTCTACAGGCCGTTAGCCGCTTCTCCATTTTTTTTGTGCGGCTTTCAAAGTCAGACTCTGGAGATACGGAACTTCCAATTTGGAAAGTGACCTTCTCTAAGGGGGGTTTCTCCCAGGAATGTCTGTCAGGGCAAGGCCAGGCTGCTGACCGGTCTGCGAGTTTCGTAGGCATCTCCCCTTTCAAGTCCTCACTGACCGTCTGCTGGCTGATCTTCACTCCAGCCCCCAGCCCCTCACAGCTGGAGAGTCTTGAAGAGCCATCTCGTGGTGCCTCGTTTTCACTTTCTTCCTCCCCACAAAATGTGCCCTGAGGTTTCCAAGAGTTGTCCAAGGCTGGCTCTTGGAATCCCATGCTGCAGGCCTGAGAACTCTGCTCTGGCCTTTTGTGTCCTTCTTTGTCAGGTTTGGAACACAGGTCTCTAATGTCAGTGCCCTCTGGGGACACACCCAGCCCCTCAGGCCTGGGGCTCCTTCCCTCGGCCATAGTAGGTGGCAGGATAGGGGGAAGGAGAGCAGGCTCACTTCTCACCGTGACCACCACATACTCAGACTCCTCTACCTCTCCCCTCTCCAAGGCTGTGGTGATGCTGCTCCCATTTAACACTTGGTCACCTTCACCGTGACTCCCACTCCAGGTCAGCTGGTTCTCTTGCAGCTCAGAGCAACGGAGAAAGTAGGTCAGGACGTAAAGTATGCGTTGGACCAAATCCTTCTGCTTCCCCACCACGACGGTGCGAGTCAGCCTCACTGGAGAGCCAATGGCTCCGTAAAGATCACCTAGAGAGCAAAAGAGACACAAAGACAAAGTCGTCTGGGGCAAGACATGTCATGGATATGTCAGCTTTTATGAGAGAAGGACAGACGACTGACAGTCTCAAATTAGGTCTTCACACACCTAACTGAGGCAAAAAGGCAATTCCTAGTAATGCCCATGTTTTAGTTTTGCCTCTCTAATGGGAAGTGTGCCTGGGAAGGCTGAGGCCCACCACTCTCGGGGCACAGGTGCACCTGGTGTACATAGTCCTCCCTGTGCTTGTCAGGTCTTCCCAGGCTGCTCACTGGGCTGGCCAGCTCCCACTAAAGCCAGCAGCCTCCATACGGGGCCAAATCAAGTACTGTATCTTAGAAATTAGAATGATGAGACTTTTTTTCCCCCCTAGAAGAATCCCAGGACAATAGGCCTTGGGGCAAAATCCAAGTTCAGGGATCTCTGAACAAAAGTGCAGTGAATCAATTCAAAATACTTAATGACATGGCCTGCTCAGAATTCCCTCAATACACACACACACCAACTAGAATCAATCTGATTAACAAGAAGAAATCACTTAGTCATGAAAAATAAATCTATTTCCTATTACTTCACATGAAAATTCTACTGGATGAAAGTATGTCCCATAAGTTATATCCTGACAGGCTGATTAAAAACTACTTAATGAACCACAAAAATTTAGTTTAAAGGTGGAAGAAGGCCAAGTAAGGGCAAATGTGTCAATGAGCCCAGCAGTGTAAGCTTTTCACGGAAAGTATTTATGTGCCTATTGAAATTATTGCATTTTATAATCTGCTTATTACATTTGGTTAAGCTGTACATTTGATACTTTGATAATAACATTGACAATTATAACAAAAAGCCACCATTTACTGACTGGGTAGGCACAATGCTATGTGTTTGTGTCTCTGTATAACCAACCCTGAGTTAGAAACCATTATGGGAATAATCAGAAGGCTGGAATAAATCAAAACTTGAAAAGATACCAAATAAAGGAGAGGAGGTACACGGGTACAGTTATAAACAAGAACTCGGGAAGTCAGAACTCATCTGAGGAATGCATCTAGAGAGGAGGGAATGCATTTTTATAAGGGCGTATACTAGACAAAACTAATTAAATCGATAGATTAAGACAGGAAAACGTGATGGGAACCATCAGGAAGTACTCCCTAGTGTAAGGCTACTGCTCCTGATGATATACAAAGGGCAGAACACAGCTGACTTTAAAGGGTCCTCACTATAAAAAAAGACTACAGACTAACAGAGCTTTATCTTTGAGGCTTTTACAACCGACAAGTCAAGAACCCGAAAGAATAGCTCAGGACTATCGTCTGATGCTAGGACGAGTACTTCTGTTTGAGAAAACTTTCCTGACTGCTTATTGCTGCAAGGTGTCATAGTCATCTTGGGACCCCATGGGGCATGCTTGTTCAATCAGTCTCAATGCTAATAAAGAAGATCACCACTACGTATCTGAAACCTGGTACCAAAAAACCACAGAGGAAAGAAAGGCCACTCAGAATGACGATATTATTTTTCAGCAATGCAGTTAACATCTGCTTTGTACATTTTAATACTCATAAATGGAAAAAAGAAAACAAGGAATGCTATTAAAAATATAATTTATAATAATTTAAACTATATAAAGTAATGACAGCAATGTGTGTGGAAACCGTGCCTTTATTTTAGGGTCAACCTTCATAAAATAATGCATCATTAAAATAATAGACCTATAATACTAAAGATTTACAGGATCCTGAACTGGAAGACAATTATTTGAGCCCCTGGGCTGACAAAGCTACTAATTTTAAAGTAAATTCCTTGGTTTTCATGAGTATAATTTTACAAAATGAAGACTTTGCACAACAGCGAGAACAGACAACACTACTGAACTTAGAAATGGTTAAGATGGCAAATGTTATCATCTGGGCTTTTTTTAAAACCACAATTTAAAATATAAATTTAAGGGATGCCTGGATGGCTCAGTTGGTTAAGCATCTGCCTTTGGCTCAGGTCATGATCCTGGAGTCCTGGGATCTGGGATCAAGTCCCTGCATTGGGCTCCTTGCTCTGTGGGGAGCCTGCTTCTTCCTCTGCCTGCCCTGTGCGTTCTCTCTCTCTTTCACAAATAAATAAAATCTTTAAGAAATAACTTTTAAAAAGAGAGAAAATGAGAGGAAGACGGAGGGGAAAAAAGGGGTAAAAAGAGTATCTGCAGGTGAAAGAGAGAGGCTGAAGGCAGAGTGTTCAGGGAAGTAGGAAGGGCACTGGGTGTGGGGAGAGGAGATTCCTGAAGGGAAGTAGACAAAAGGGCACCAGCAGGAAGGAGCGAGAAGGAGCGAAGAGCAGGCGGAGGAAGAGACAGGGAAGAAGAGACATAGCCAGCCCAGAGAACAGAGAGAGGAGTCCAGAAGGAGGAGGGCAAGATAGAGAAAAGGGTTAGAAGGAGAAAGAGATGAGGTGGGCGGTGGAGAGGTACTAACAGCAGAGAACCTGAGAGAAGCAAAAGGAGGTGGACGAGGTAAGCAAAGCAGTGAGGGGGACACCTACAGAGGGGGACGGAGAGGGGGATGAGAAAAAGTATCGAGGGGACGGTGAAAAGATAGAAACTAGAAAGCTGAGAAACTGAGAATTTAGGAGCACTGTGAAGAGCGGGTGGTAAACGGAGAGGGTGGGAGAGGTGGAATATGGAGGCAGAAGAGAGACAGAGGGAGAAACTGAGACAAAATTTTTGAAGGGCCACTTACTCCTAGATGACCTTCTAATAAATGTGTATATGCTATGAAGTTCCCAGTGTTTCCCCAATCCCACACATGGTAATTTATTGTATCTTTATTATTATTTGGTTCAAATTATCTTCTAATTTCTCTTGTGAAATCTTCTTTGGCTTTTGGGTTTTATTTAAATGGGTTGTTTAATTTCTGAGCAGGTAGGAATTTTCTCCCTATCATTTTTTTTTTTTTTTTATCGATTTGTAGTCTAATTCCCCTGCATTCTGAAAAATACAATTTAAACTTTAGGAGAAAAGAAAATGAAGATATTTCAGACATTTTTACTTGTATTAATTTAAACCTACGATCCCAAATGTTTTATGAGGAGAGAAGCTGCTTTTCATTTCCACAAATTCTTGAGGTCATTAGTGTCGTAAAAGAGACCCACATGGAACTCCTTCAATCGGTGGTGAAAGAAAGTGGCTTTCAAACTACGCCTACCCATCCCGAGAGAGAAATGCATTTATACTGCAGCCTCCCTCACCCCCTGAAAGAAACATTTTACGAAACAGTGTATGTATCACTGATAGTTTCTACTATACTGACCCTTCTTTTTTTTTTTTTTTTTAAAGATTTTATTTATTTATTTGACAGAGACAGAGATAGCGAGAGCAGGAACACAAGCAGGGGGAGTGGAAGAGGGAGAAGCAGGCCTCCCGCGGAGCCGGGAGCCCGACGTGGGACTCGATCCCAGGACCCTGGGACCATGACCTGAGCCGAAGGCAGACGCTTAACGACTGAGCCACCCAGGCGCCCTATACTGACCCTTCTAAATGCTTTTTTGACCCACTAAATTGCTTCCACAACCCACCAATGGCTAGTGATCCGTTTAGAGAGCCCATGTGTCGAGTGAGGCAGAGGTGAGGAATAAGCCAGGGAGCGTGTGGAAGGGCTCAAGGGCTAGCTGCTTCCAGCTTCTCTCCTCCCTTCCCGGAGTGCCAGGGAGCCAGGCAGACGTGGGCACAGCACTGGTACCAGTCCTGGCAAGCGCTCAGGTAAGCCTTTGAAATAATTCAAGATAAAGCCCTTTCTATTACTTAGGAACCTGGATTAAAATTACATCCACATCGTCGTATATTCCCAGGAATTCGTATTTACTGCGACTTGGTAAATATTTAATGAAAATAATAATAATTGGAAGTGGCTCCCCTGTCAAATTACTGAAGCCGCTTGATTTTCTGTAATAATGGAAACTCAACCGTCATTTACATTTGGCTTTATGAAGCTATCACATGAGTCTGTGCTAGGGTCTCAGCCCCTCTCACACTGCTCTGTCAACAGCCAGACCCCAGCTGGATTGTCTGGGGACGGGGAGGATTGGGGACTTTCAATAATACGTGACCTACTGGGATGCCTGGGTGGCGCAGGCGGTTAAGCGTTCTACTCTTGATTTCAGCTCCTGGGGCTTGGAGCTCAGTGGGGAGTCTGCTTGGGATTCTCTCTCTCCCTCTCCCCTCCCTCTCCATTCATGAGTGAGTGTGCTCATGCTCTGTTTAATAAATAAATAAATAAAATCTTTAAAAAAAATAATACATGATCTTCTACATGACTGTGAGCCCATGGGAAGGGACTTGGCCTTGTTATACTTAACACCGGGAATTAATGGCTCTCAATTAGTTAGATTTCAAATGAGAAGCATGTCTAATTATAAATACATTTATCTAATTAAGGGCAAACTGCTTAATTAGCATTGTTTTTAAATGGGCGACCAGGCAGCATGAAACACCATGTTTCCTTAATATCAAGCCCCCTTCCCTTTGCCACTTAATGATACTACATTTTTTAAAGACTGCTGTTCCATAACAAGAACAATGCTCCGTTTCTTCCCGAAACTATAACCCAGAGTGAGGCATGCTCTGAGTTCTTTTCTGAGCTCAGTACTGACTGGTTGTGTTAAATCTGTTCCTAACATCCATAAATTCTTTAATCAATTCATTTAACATGTACCCATTATCCCCCTATCTGTGAGACATGTTTTCTCTTTCTTACATACAGGACACAAGGGCAAGACATCTTTATTATCTATAATATGAGGACAATAGTAATAGGTCTGGAATGAGAATCTAATTAGTTAACACACGTAAAAAGCACTAAAAACAATGCCTTGCTCACAGTGTCGGCTTTCATTATTGTTATTATAACACGCTGTTTTCTGAGATTAGAGTGCGCCTCCCTAGTCTGTACTTCTGAAAGTGTCCTTTTAACATTTCTGCAAGTATGCTTTCCTTGAAAATCCCCTCCATCCCCTCACTCTGTCTCCTGGTGCCCCTCTAATGTCAGTATTTTCACCAGCAGCGTAAATGACAAAAGTACTCTATGCAGAACGAATTCCCACAGCAACCATGAACTACTATCATCCCATTTTACAGACGAAGAAACTGAGGCACAGAGAGGTTAAGGCACTTGCCCATGGAGACTGGATTTGATCTCTGGCTCCCATGCTCTTCCCCCTTCATACCATACTGTCTCTCTCTTGCATCCTTCTACACACTCCTATCAAAGGAGTAAGCAGGATGTTTCGTGATCGTCTGAATACAAATCTGCCACCTCCGTATCCCTGGCATCTAGCACAGGATCTGGATCAGAGTGAGTAGCAAGTATAACTTTGTCACTCTGTTTGATGAGGGAGAGGTCCCAGAGTAAACCTGTTCTGCACATGAACCCAATTGGCCACTTTGATGTCACAAGTCCCAAATTCCATAACCAACTACGCCAAAGCATTAGGTGATCCTATGCCATGCCTAAGTACGAAGCTGTAAGGAAATAGACACCACCAACTAATTGCAAAGACAAGGTTCCTAACTTAATCTAAAACTATAAAGGTAGTAAAATTATAGTGCACTGCTTTCTTTTTTCTCCTATTTTTTTCCTATCGAGTCCATCCTAGAGAACAGTGGTTCTCGGCCAGGAGTGTCTTGCTGCCCAAGAACAATGTCTGGAGACATTTTTGACTGTCACAACTCTGAAGGGGGGTTTTCACTGGGAGCTGGTGAACAGAGGCTGGTGATGCTGCTAAACATCCTACAATGCACAAGACAGTCCCCCCCACCCCCCCACCCTGCCCCCAAATAATTATCTGGTCCAAACATCAATGATGCTGAGCTTAAGAAACCCTGCTGTGGGCTGAGCTGCCACTGGTCAACTACCGCTTCAGCCGAGCCGAACAAAGCTGCCGGCAGTGGGAAGGAGAGGAACGCAGAGACTCACAACTAGGATCTGTGGGCCAATCTCCTACTCTCTGTCCGCCCCATGACAACTCCTGAATTGCCGGGATGGAGAGCCAAGATCCACAAAAACTCGAGCATTTTCTCCATTCCATCCCATAGAGACTGTGAATAGCCAAATTAGGTACTAACCCAGCTGTGCCCAGAGAGGATTATATGGATGTGTTTTGGCCAGTGTGTTCACGGACTGAGAGGTGCGTTTCTCTGAGGCTTTAATGGGAGGGTGATCAACAGGCATGACGGTCGGGACCCAGGCCAGGTGGTAGGTTAACACTGCAGTCAGTAAGGCAGCAAAAAACCTTGGAGAAATGGGAGAAAATACGAGATGAGTCAATGCAGGAAGCAGCATGTCATGTGCAGCACATCCACTGGCCACGGAAGCTGCAGCCAAGGCTCTAGAGAGCTGACGCTTACTGGTTTTTGCTGATCTGTTCTATCAGAAGCGTAAACTCCTTGAGAAAGCGCTGGCAGAGCTGGGTTTTTTCCAAAGTGCTGGACATCATGGTAAGCCATACAGGTTCAGCTATCCTTGGAACAGAATATAAGTTCCAGATCGTTCCTCTACAGAAAAGAGAAGGGATACACAGAACTGTCACAGATACCATTTTGGATATTCTCTGCATGAAGGAATAAAGAAGGAAACAATAATCTGAATCTATGCAGCCCTTAGGGATTCAAGCAGTATATAAGTCAGGGATCAGCCAACGATGATCCAAAAGCCAAATCTGACCACCATTTGTCTTGTAAATAACATTTTGTTGGAATGCAGCCATGCTCATCTGTCTAAACATTATCTGTCGCTGCTTTTGCGTAATGGCAAAGTTGAGGAGCTATGACAGAGGCCCTTTACAGAAAAGGTATACTAACCCTTGAAATAAAATATTCATTTTTAAAGCAATTTATTTTCACAATGCCTAGTACCGAACTTTACGGCTATTTTTTTAAGATTTTTATTATTTATGTGTCAGAGAAAGTGAGCGAGCACAAGCAGGGGGAGCGTGAGGCAGAGGGAGAAGCAGGCTCCCTGGGAGCCCAGTGCGGGGCTCGATCCCAGGACCCTGGGATCATGACCTGAGCCGAAGGCAGATGCTTAACCGACTGAGCCACCCAGGCGTCCTGACAGCTGTTTTTATAGTAAAGAAATAAAGGAAGAAAGTATATGCTCTATCAAAAATGTGACCAAAGGTGGGTGCCTGGGTGGCTCAGCTGGTTAAGCGTCTGCCTTCAGCTCAGATCAATGATCCCGGAGTCCCAGGATCAAGTCCCACGTCGGGCTCCCTGCTCGGCGGGGGAGCCTGCTTCTCCTTCTGACCCTTACCCCTCTCATGTTCTTTCTCTCTCAAATAAAAGAAAATCTTAAAAAAAAAAAAAGTGACCAAAGGCAACTCAACACTCCCAATTTCCAGTTGGTGCTTTAGTTCTCTAAACCAAAGCACTCTACTGATTTCATATGGAAAAACTACATTAAGTGCCTCTTCTTCACTATAATATATACTGAGTTTTTATATGGACCAACAGAATCAAATTCTTAGAACTATAAGCTATTAGCAAAACTGACTAATACAGCTTTATCACTTTATAGATTCAGAAACAGGCCTAGAGAAATTAAGTTACTTGTATACAACATTGAATGACAAGGTCAGGATGAGACTTCAGGTCTCCCAACACCTGGTACCAAGGGCTCTATTGCAAGCTCATGACTCAAGTGTTTTTCCAAAGAATACACTAACTTAGCTTAGGATCTCCACTGGAAAGTACATCCACTCCAAAAAAAGAGAGCTGAGACATATTCTGACATGATTTCTAGCCATGCGCCTAGAAGAATTGAGACGCACTAGAATTCCACCTTGGCCAAAAAACATTTGCCTAGTTAGGTAGCAATGACAAGCGACAGTCACATGGAACTGGGATTTATTTACAAAAACTAAGGTCTGCAATTGCCAACACTTTACTTTGTCACCATTTCTGGAGGCGAAGATTGCTGAAATAAGAATAAGACTTGTCTATGAACAAGTGAGGCTCTCTGGTTCTGTACTTTCAGATTCCTGACCTTTGAAAAGTTAATACTTTCATTAAACTAGCACAACTTCACACTATTTCTCAACTATATGACTTAGGTCTTAATGTTAACCACCAGATAATGACTGATGTGTTACCTGAGTACTTTATACATAACCCAGGGTTCAAAACTACTGGGGATTTTGCTCCAAGAAGCATTATGTAATTCACATTAAACATCAAAAAAATGTTCTAAAATTCTAAGAACTGTAAAAAATATTTTTATCCTTCAGCTACAGAATAACAGTTTAACTCATTAGCTCATGACCCATTTGGAATGTGATTCCACTACCCATTGAAACTGGCTCAAACAAATGGTGTGAGAACCCCAGCTCAGCATGGTGAAGGAGAACCCTATCCACTACACTACACCTTCTTACCCAGATATTAGGAGCAAGGACTATAGGACTCCAGAGTACAAAGATCATGAATGAAAAACTGACAGTGAAGAGACACTAGGGTGATCATATAATTTGGTGTCCAGACCAGGACACTTAGAAGAGGACATTGGGTATAAACAAGGATTATCCTGGCAGACTGGAAGGTCTGTATATGACATATACACTCTCTCCAGCTATGCTGTGGATAAACAGCCCTGAACCCATGTTTCCACATCTGTAAAATGGGGCTAGTTAACAGTGCTTACTCCTAAAGCTTTTGTGAGGATGACATGAAATAATGAACAGGCTTGTAATGAACACCTAAACATTAGTTTTCTCCATTCATCTTGTTAAAAGCAATCTAAGACTGGATGACAGGCAGCAGTGTGGATTCCACGGTGCTGAGTGACCTAAACTTTTTGCTCCGGTTGGTCTTGATTTCCATCTTGAGGGAAGGAGTTGCTGAAGTGCATAATAACTGCAGGCCCCCCAATTCTTCCAAGTGATGGTTTCTATGATCCCTAGATCCACGGCTGCCGCTGCTACTGCCATTTATCAATTTACCCTCTGGGATTTGCCAGACACTGTCAATGTACCTGAATTCTCCCAGAGCTTCCATCAGACGGCTGACATAGAACTGGACACGGAGACTTGATTCTGCTATCTTCCTGCAGGAGATCATGGCCTTCATGGAAGAGAAAACAAACCAAATTACTCTCTGAGAAGAAATTCCTTTGTAACTGTCTACTACTGGGCTTTTATTAATAAAATAGTATTATAACCAAAACATTCAATGTGGTAATGACTTAAGGCATCAGGAAGCAGTGATCTCCTTTCCTAAAATGCTCTAGTGTCTGGTATCTGATATCAACCTGCCTAAGGGTCTATTACTGTTGTAGACGATTTAACTTCTCTAAAAAAGTAATCTGATACATAAACGATGAGATGCTACCACCTTAAAGCCCCATAATCACTTCTCTATTTGACACTAGAACTACATTCTTATTACCTTTTCAATGGCACTCTTCAGCCTGTTCATGTGAGATTCAAACAGGGGAAAATGAGAAAAAAAGAAGTCCTGGAAATTCCTTTGTGCTTCTTCTTTCTCACACAGAGAGAAGATGATGCTTATGGCAATTTTCTTCCTCCGAACTATGGCTGGATTAGAACTGCACGTTTCTTCAGCCAGGCTGAATGTCTCATCTGTCGACCTAAAGGAAAAATAAGTTGGAAAAGTTGCCATGCATCAAAGAATCCCACTGAGGATAAACGGTAATGCCAGGGGATGACATTCAGAAAGCAAACCCAGACCACTCAGAGTCTCAACCAAGTTTGTCTGCTTCCAATTCTTTCTCTTCTCTAATTCTCTGTCATGAAAAATGAAAACATCAACTTACCACATGGTATTTTCCAACATGAAAAGAAACTTAAATAAAACCTAAAAGTAACTTTAAATACCCTCTTAGTCTTTTTCCCTTGGATTATTTTACATCAGACTGGTGGTATTTAGGGAGGGGGGAGACACATCTGGTCACTCAAAACACAGGCCCTTTGTTTTGGTTGATAGATACCAATAGATAGGAACTTTAGAAGGGAAATGATCCTGTGGTATTCTGTTTAACCAGTGCATCATGTTTGGAAATTTACTGGTGGTTGAGGCTTACTTTCCCAAGGCTATTAAAACCATTAGATGAAGTAACTCCAGTAAATGCTCAGATTAAGCCATGCAATTGATTAAGGTCTCTGGGAAATCCCCCAAGCAGAAAGACATATCTCCCGTCTGGGTAGTCAAATTCTCAAAAAAAAAACAAAAAAAACAAAACAAAACCCAGAAACAAAAAACCCTTAAGATTCTTTTGAGAGACTCTGCTTCTATGATTAGAGAGAATCATGAAGCCAGTAAATTATCAATATGTTCTCAATCTGTCTTAAGGGGTAAGACACAAATATGGCCTAACCCTGTCTCTTACTAAACTATTTTGAAAAACCAGCATTGACTACCACATAGCTACTAACAGCAAAACTGAAAATAATTTTTTTTTGCACAAAGATACCAAAAGCAAAGTACATAATACCTGCACATGAAAGCTCCTTGCCTGGCACACAGGAGGTATGCAATTAACTTTCTCTTTCTCACTAACTTTCATCATTTAGTCTGGTATCTCTGTCGAATACGGGAGGGTACTGCTTCCTCTGTCTTCTTTACCATAAATTACCACAAAACAATTACTTACGCTTGGTAGGGTTCAAGGCAGTTGGCCTTTATACTCCTGATCTTAAACTTACTTGGTGCTCTACTACTCACAGCCTATAATGTTCCTGTAATTTCAAACATCTCCATATCTTTGAAAACATGCATACATCAAACGTTTTATGGTCAGGAAAGCCATTTTATTTTGAAGGAAAGGAGACAGACATCTTGTTCTAAGCTCAGAAAGGATACGCCATTGTTTCTCTCAACTTTAAGCGAGATCCCCGAGATGTAGATGTGGTTGATCAATCAGTAATAGGCTCTCACTAACAGACAAGCCACTGACAGGACATGATCTCCAGGTGCTGTTTTAAAGGCTGTGCATTCTAATAAACCATCAACTGTATTTTCCGAAAAATTCCTAGATCCTCATCATCTGCTCATCAGAAAAAAAATCTTGAGCCTCTCTTAAAACTTTTACTTAGTTTCATACAATGAAATTTCATATGGTAAATACTCTTCTATTCCAAAGTACCTGTACTAGAACTTTGTTTTTTGCACCAGTTTATTTCTATTTTATATAGGAAGCTCTGAGCCAACACTTTCTTGTAGCCCTTTTCTTGTCTGGCATCTCCTATTTCTCTTCTTTTTCAAAAGTAAAATGACTGTTTCAGTCCACTCATCTTCAGCCAGTGTGGTCCTTAATAAAGAAACTGTAATAAACACTTAACCCTATGCAGGTTTCTGCATCATCTTCATCTCTCTTATAAACAATAGCCAACTCTGTCTTAACGTAGCAGAGAGCGCCACCTACTGCATTTCTGAAAAATTTCCATGGCTACAATAGCGTGGAGAGCTCTTACTCGCTTTGCTGTTCTCTCTCTAATGAATTCCAAAGCAACTGAGCTTCATTCTGTAGTCTTGGATTAACCACACAAACTGGAATAAATCAGTTCACACAGTACTGTGATTATATTTTTAAATTATTCCACAATGAAAGAACGTTTCAGAATGTTTTAAAACATTTGAGTATGCACCCAATACTACATCTCCTCACCCTCAAGTCACCATATAGGGGTACACAGGCCTTTTTGCAAATGTGGAAACTGAGGCAGAGTGATTCATCAACTTGCTTTAGGAACAGAAAGTTTCTTTTTTTTTTTTTTTTTTAAAGATTTTATTTATTTGATAGAGACACAGCGAGAGAGGGAACACAAGCAGGGGGAGTGGGAGAGGGAGAAGCAGGCTTCCTGCTGAGCAGGGAGCCCGATGCGGGACTCGATCCCAGAACCCCGGGATCATGACCTGAGCCGAAGGCAGACGCTTAACGACTGAGCCACCCAGGCGCCCCGGAACAGAAAGTTTCTTAGTGACAATGTTGGAGCTAGAACCCAGGGCTTCTGTCTTCTAAGCTAGGCTCATTTCCTGGATGTTGGAAAGGAGCAGGGATCATGTCTGATCCAACTGCTGGTCTTCATGCCATCAGGTGCATCCTGCCAGGTGGAGCACTGAGAGGAAATAGCTGGGAGCAATCACATCAGCTGACAGGACTTCGAGGCAGGGAAAGACCCCTGCAACGCACTTAAGTTTTCTCCTTACAAAAAAGTCAAATAGAATTTTGTTGACACTTATGAATAAGCATTCACATACATTATTTTTGCCTCAAGATCATAAATAAAGCAATAACTATGATTTTTTAAGTATATCTCAAGAATCTATAATTGATATCAGGACTGCTTAGTCTAATTGTTTTTGTCAGCTTTGAACTTAATCTGAATCTATGTATTATATTAGGACATAGGAAATTGCCATTTTTGTAGGTCAGAGAACAAACCCGCTGCAACTTTATATGGCTGTTCAATTTTAATATCTTGGTCCTTTAGGGTTTCCTTCGCCTCACTAAGAGATGAAATCTCTGCAGTTGCTCTTCTATTACAGGTGATACTTCCCCACCAGCTGGTAAATGCCCAGGCCTGACTCCCCATCCAGCAACCAAAATTTACCACCCGGCACAGCAAGGGGCCTGGAGACAGGAGTATCCAATGTGGAACCAACTGTTAAGGATTGTGAAATCATCCTTTTTACCTTAACTCCCTTGGGGAGTTTTTGATTACTGTGAATTTCCTCTCAAAGCCAGAGGCAATCATATTTTTGGTACCCACACAATTCTCCTGTCTGGCATAAAAAATTAATTTTCCTACCTACATGCCTGCCAAAAGTAAGAGATCAACTGCAACATCTTTAAATGAAGGGATCTTCACAGGAATAGTGATCAATTCAAAATGTCAGCCGCACTTAGGCTGTGTGTGTGCCAGCTTCATGGGCATGAGACCCCACTCACACAGAGCCCTGTTCCCAGATGGGCCCCAGCCTTGATTTAATGTTTTGCGGTTGCCATCTTGAATTCTTAGTAATGTTATCTTCCAGCCTGTGTTGTGGAAGTGAAGTCTGATGGGACAATGAAGCATGTGAGTGAGCAGTGAAGACACCAGGCTGCAGAGTGCACAGTGGGCTCAGGCCTAAGGGCATGCAACCCAGACTCTGAGCAACTGGCTAGGCAGTCAGGCACACAGCCACACGTTTGAAAGTCCAGGGTGCCAGGAGGCCCCAAGGCGGCAAGGCTGGGACCTGAGCCCAGACTGGTGGCTGGGATAGCAGCAGCAGAAGCAGCAGTGACCACAGCCACAGGAGAGAGGAAGGACCTGGGTAGTGCCGTGACCCATGGTGCGAGGCCAGCTTACCCATCCATCACTGGAACCTGTCCCTATAGAGTGTGCATAAATATTTAACCCTTTGACCCAAGCCCCAAGACAATGAATTATCACAAAAAGCCTACAGTGGACATTGCAATAGAGCATATCCAGGAATAATCAGAATTCTTCAGTTTATCATCTACAGTTTTGAAAACTATTGCAACATTGCAAAGTAAATATTGACAGGTATAGAAACAAGTTAAATGTAAAGATTGTTGCACTGGACAGTAAAAAACCCTTACTATTTTCACATGAAGCTTTGGATAAACAAATTATTAAGGAAGTCCCCTCTAAAATTAATTTTCCTTGTAATCAAAGATGTAATGATAGAATGCAAAAACAGGCATTTTGAATTATATACAACTCATGAAGACACTTTCAGTTGCTTGTAAGACCTCCACGAGTTACAGAAAATGTCAGAGGAGACATTAAAATAACTTCGTATAAATTTACATTTAAAATTAAATTCAGTCTTACACAAAATGGATTTGTGTGAAGAATTAAATCTTTTTAGCAAAACTGTTCCATAAGAATCATCAGATCTAGATGTACTGAAATTTATATTTTGAAAGTCTATCAGAAACTTAATCCACTGTTTTCATAACCCATAAAGTTCCAGTAACGACTACATCAGCAGAAAGATCTTTCTCAAAAAATTGTCAAAAATTACTTGCCATCTGGCATTTGCCAAGAGTGATTAATGCTGCTTTCAATTATATCAACTGAAAGCAAAGTTGCTAAAAAGTATAAATTTTGATAACCTAACAAATGAAGATAGAAAAGAGAGCCAGAAAAGTCTTATGATGAATCGATATAGCATTATTATTTATTATATTATGTAAAATTATGATACCAAAATATTTCTTGCAATTTATAAGTTTATGTTTTATTCATATTTCACTATTATTCCTATTACATTTTGTTAAGTAAAATATTTTTTAAAGGAAAAGCTTTACATTTTAGTACCTTTAATAGCACTTTTCCCCACTTTCTGAACAAAGGGGCTCTGCATTTTCATTTTTGAACCAAAGATACTTATTTTAGGTGTAAGTTTAGTAGAGATTCATTAGTTGCCAAAGCCATATCTCAATTCAAATTAGAGTTCTGAAGAATTTTCAGCGGAGTGGGTTGAAGAATGCTATTCAACTCGGATTTAAACCTGAAGGGATAGGGGAGCCTGGGTGGCTCAGTCGTTAAGCGTCTGCCTTCAGCTCAGGTCATGATCCCAGGATCCTGGGATAGAGCCCCACATCGGGCTCCCTGCTCTGCAAGGAGCCTGCTTCTCCCTCTCCCTTCGCCTGCTGCTCTGCCTACTTGTGCTCTCTCTCTCTGTCAAATAAATAAATAAAAATCTTTAAAAACAAAAAACCTGAAGGGATGGAAAAACATTTTTAGCAAAGAGATGTCTAAAGGGGGAGGCTTCTACGACCCATCATTCTCTTCAATCACAGAAGCTGTTATAAGGACAATGAGAATGGTGGGATGCCTTCTCCTGACAACTGCAGTTAATGGCAATCATAATGATGTCTGGTACTAGTACAATGATCACAGTGCAGATGAGGAAGCAACACTCTGAATGCAGATTAATTCGCTGTCACGTACACCTAGTGAGTGGCAGAGCTAGGACCTGTCTTCACACCAAATTCCAAGCTCTTAACCATTCCACTCAAAGCCCACCAACCACAGAGCAGTTCCTCGGTGAGTGAAGCAGCTCTATTTTTTTCTCTTGGTCAAGCTTGCTAGGACTGTGAGAACACGAGAAGAGAGGCAAGCAGCCTGACATGTGCTACACATGTGCCCTGACCCTCATCTCTCAGCTTGTCCTTTAAGCACCACCTCTCCCATGAAGGGCTCTCCAATTCCCCACCTGATCACCAGCAAGTGTTCTCTCCCTCCTCTGAGTCCCAAAGCACTTGATGCCCTGCCCACGGCATTTATAGTTTAACCTCTTTATGCCGTTATTTATGTGTATATGGTCTTCCCCACTAGTCAATAAACTATACTAATGGTCCACAGATGCAGATGTATATCTGAATCGTCTTTACACCCTCATGGACCCCTACACACGGTGATTACTAGCTGACCCACTAAATCAAACAATTGACACGTGAATCTTTATAGGTACAACCTATGTTAATTCCCTTTTAAGGTTTAGGGTTATAGGAAAAAGGAGGTGGAAGCTACTGATGTAACATCGTATTAAGCCAAAACGTGTATTTTGCAAAACAACTAAACTTTAGATCTAAAATTCAACTGCAATGAAGGCAGAACATACCTCGATGCCATCTTTATAATCAGATTCATGACCATTTCATTTAAGAATTTAAGTTTTATGAAAAGAGTATGTCACAATCCTTGAGTTTCTACGTCTTCAAAGACCACGGGGGTGTCACAGTAAGCCAAGGAAGAGATTTACTCCACCCTTCTAACTCATGAGAGCTATATCTGGAAGGGAGCCAATTCAAAGAGAGAGCATGCTCATTTTAAATTAACACCAAAATCTTGGGCGTCTGGGTGGCTCAGTCGGTTAAGCGACTGCCTTCGGCTCAGGTCATGATCCTGGAGTCCCGGGATCAAGTCCCGCATCGGGCTCCCTGCTCGGTGGCGAGTCTGCTTCTCCCTCTCCTGCTCCTCCCTCTTGTGCTCTCTCTCTCACTCTCTCTCTCAAATAAAAATCTTAAAAATAAATTAATTCACATCAAAATCTTGCTCATACATGGCACAATGACCCAGATGTTTCCCAGTGTCTTCCAAAGCGAGAATCATACCCCTAGACCAACGAGCCTCCCAGTGTCTTCCAAACCAGACTGGTTTTCAGCTTTTATATTTATTGTTTTTTATAAAAATTCTAACTTACCCATTTTCAGCCTAAGCTGAAGCTAATCCAGCAGTTTAAGGTTTTGTTTTTTGTTTTCCACTGACAACAGGTGAGCACTGCCAGTTCGTTCAAGCGGTCTACAACCAGCACCTTTCTCATCAAAAGCAAACTTGCAACTCACCTCCTTGGAATGATGCCATTTTCCAAACTTGTTGTCTGACTTCGAAGCCAACGGCGCTGGTAACTGCTGGAAGAGGATGTAGAGGAGCTTGGAGATGGAAAAGGTGTAATCAAAAGGCTGCTTAGTGAGGCTGTGAGGAAGAAAAGTTGAAAGTTGAAAGCTGAGGTAAATGAATCCTCACGTAGCCACACAAAAACATTCGTGCCAAATGACCTAAATTTTCAGGTTCTACCAGACGTAGCCAGCAGGGGGAGACTATAACTTCTCTCTTATTAAGACTTCTGTACTGCAAAGAAAACATCCTTTAAAAAGGAAAATAAATTTTATTTATTTATTTTTTAAAAATGATTTTATTTATTTATTTGACAGAGAGAGACACAGCGAGAGAGAGAGAACACAAGCAGGGGGGATGGGGGAGGGAGAAGTAGGCTTCCTGCTGAGCAGGGAGCCTGATGTAGGACTCGATCCCAGGACCCTGGGATCATGACCCGAGCCGAAGGCAGACGCTTAACCGACTGAGCCACCCAGGCGCCCCGAAAATAAATTTTAAAAATAGGGATTACAGACATACCAAATGCATCAATTATCAGGCCCTACTTTACAAAGGCAGTGTAATTATCACTCACTTAACCAGAATGCAGATTTCTGATAAAAATGGTCCACATAGCGTAACTGTTTATATTGTTACCTGAGAAGTAATGTCATACACAATGTTTATTTACACATATTTTCTCCTCTTAACTACTACTTTACTCCTATTCCTATTTTGAAGTGAAGTCTACGCAAGTAAGTAGTTCCTCCACAGAATATCCTCTCTCCTATCCCCTATCTCCAAATACACAATACTTACCCTCCTTCCCTCCAGCAACCAGCTCCCCCATTAACCCATCACCACTCCCTTGGCTGTGAAAAAGCAACCTCTAGTCTTAAATGTATTTTCTGCTTGGATTACTTATTTGCCTCAGGGCCTCTCTCTGCTTCTTTCTGCTATATAGTATTAGATGCCTCCGCTTGGGCTCTCAGCGTGAGCTGACCTGCCAGCCCAGACTTCTCTAACAGGCAGGGAGGGATTGGTCCCTTTCAGGGTAGGCAAAGGGATTCTTACAAATCAGAGCTGCTTGATGAATGTCTACTAGTTTGGAAGAATGAATGGAGACAGACTTTTTTCCTTCTACTTTCCTCAGGTTAAGGAATTAGATACTGAAATGTCAGTCCAGTGGAAAATGAAATGGGGTCCTACTGAAAGCTGGGCACTGTTTTCAGAAGCAAATCACAGGACAAAGGAAATTGATTTCGGCACACATAGTGTACTATGCTCATGGATATCCCTTGATAATAAGGCATTTCCCCATATGAAGTTTTACATTTTAATTTACACTTTTATAGGCAGATGTAAATAACCTGACTCCCAGGCCTGATTTCTTAAATACTACAAGAGTTACTTGGCTATTAGTCAATACCCAATAAGCAAATACTGGAGTGTGTACAGTGTGCCAGGTGTTGTGCCAGGCAACTGGGATGTAGTGGAGGACAAGACAGACACGTATTTGCTGGCATGGAGCTTCAAGTCTACATGAATAGCAGTGAACTTGCCAGGCTAAAAAATTAGATGCAAAATGGCTCAAGGTTCTTTCCACAACAGAGGTATATTGAGATGCTTTTCTTCTAATCTAGTCAATATCCATAACAAATTTGTTTGCTATCTTTGTATCCCTTGTATCCAGGACAGCTCCTTGGATAATTTATTAAGATAATTAATAAATACTTAGTGAATGTATGGCACTTCTTCACTAAAGTACTGCCCAGATGTGGCTCGCCCCAACAGGCTGCCTTTGTTCTGACCTGGATTTGATTTTGGAGATTTATCAGTGGTGAGTAACTTTACTGAGAATTTTGAAGGGAGACAGAAGAGAGTTTTTCCTCAAAACCACACAAAATTACTTAATAAAAAATGCCAATTAGATATGTGCTCCACCCCTGAACTCTAAAAGTC
The DNA here is from genome assembly GCF_011800145.1 of Mirounga leonina. Taxonomy (NCBI): domain Eukaryota; kingdom Metazoa; phylum Chordata; class Mammalia; order Carnivora; family Phocidae; genus Mirounga; species Mirounga leonina. The sequence continues at coordinate 27,439,947 of NW_023270454.1, forward strand.
CCCTATGAGGTACACAAGCGCTTCATTCCCCATTCCTAAATCTTCAGGGTTCCCTGTCTCTCTTCCTATCTTAGGCTAATCCAATCAATTTCTTGGCAGGTGGAGGACAGGGCTGAGGGGTAGTAGTACTTGTATTATAAACAGTTTTTTCCCTGTCACAGAAGCAAGATGGAAAGGACTCTGAGGGCCAAATTTATTCTGGAAATTGTATGTATTGCTGTATACTTCAGTTTAGTAAACTGAGTAAGAGCCCAGGCTCCCGATTCAAATCCTAGCTCTGCCACTCACCAGATGTAATACCTGGGCCGTTTACTTAACCTGTCAGCTTTCTCATCTGTAAAATGAGGACAGTAAAGTATCACACACCTCAGTATTTTTCATGAGAACTGCAATCTGCTAGTGAGTTGTGAATTATTTAGTGAACTGACACCAACATTTAAAAGAAAACAAGAGTATATTGCAGTGCTAATATTAATTGATGAAACTTTTGTTATATGTAAAGATGTTACTGGATCATAATATAAAATGCAGTAGCATGAACTGCAGACAAAAGAAAAACTTGAGAAGCACTGACCTATTTCATAAGGTTCCTGCAAGGATTAGATAAATCAGTACACTTAGCCCAGTGCCCAGTGCCAATGCTGGCTATTTACTTCCTCTGATAATTCTTGGAACAGGAAAGCAAAGTAAGACATTTCCGAGTACTGAAAGGTTATTAGTTCTGATTAGTTAATCATGAAAACAACCTAGGACTTAAAATAGACACATGAAAGGGAAAGGAAAAAAAATTAAAATAATAAAAAAACAGAGAAGATATTCCTTTTTTCATTACAAAATTCTGAATAAAAATATTATTAAGCTAAAGTGCTGGCTTAAGGCTACCCAGCATTTCCTTATCAAAAATATTTTAGTATTATTTAATACAATTTTTACATTAAAGTACTGTGTTATATAATTGTCAATCACATACTCTAGGAAGCAATACAGTTAGTAAGTCTCAAATGGAAGAACAGGCTTAATTTGGGCCTCTAACTCATTGCCATTTTCATGAGAAAAGGGTGGATTCAGGTATCTGCTCCATTAAGATTTAATGCATTTGATGGTTGGCTAGACTCTTCTGTCTCTTCTGCAGCTTGGACAGACACCAGTCTATGTGTATTTGGAAACAATCCCACACAATAAAAAAATGTATTAATGTGATGAGGCCCCTTATTTCCTCTCCAAGCTCATCTTACACCACCCTCCCCTTACTATATTCCAGCCTTCTCTCTATTTCTTATACACAAAGCTCCGAAGACTGTTTCCACTCTAGGTCTCTGTACTAGCTGTTCCCATGCCTAAAATGCTCTGTGCTCTGATCTTCATGGAGCATGTTACCACCAGCATTCCAGTCAGCTGAGAACTTCACCTTCTCGGACAGGCCTTCCACGAGCATCTTATATGTCTTATTTTCCTCAGCGATAAGTGCTTACCTACATTTTACTGTCTATGATCTGTGTTTCCTTTATTGAATATAAACTCCATGAGATCAGGGATCATGTCTATTTGATCACTGATCCCCATATCCTACAAAAATGCCCAGTACGTAAGATGCTCAAGAAGTACTACTGCACGAAGAGTGAGCAAACGGTTATACGAAGATCAATGATGTCTGTCTCAATCGGTAATTATGACAGAAACAAAGCATTAGACAAACAAATTTCTAGAGAGAATTCCAAGTCTGAATTTGTTGAAAGTTTCCTGTGGTCAAAGCTGTATACACTGCATCTGGATTTTCTCTTTTTCCTCCTATCTTCATTTTAAAAAATTCTGTTTTGTTTCGTGGCGGTGGTGGATAGCAGTGGCGTAGCTCTGAACCTGAACACTTTTTCTATCTGTTTGACACAGACGGTACTACATCCAAAAGACAGGAATGACCTTTTTTACTGTAACACTGACAGTACTTCTCTTAGAGTTTTCTGCTTAAACACATGAAAACTATAAGGTTCCTTAAAGTTTAGTACTTCTCAACAACAGAATAGAGGTATTTAAAAAGGTCAATTATTGGAGCTGTGATTATTGTCTGATAGTAAAATGCCATTTTTATTTTTTATTTATTTTTTATTTATTTATTTATTTAAAGATTTTATTTATTTGAGAGAGAGAGAATGAGAGACAGAGAGCATGAGAGGGAGGAGGGTCAGAGAGAGAAGCAGACTCCCTGCCGAGCAGGGAGCCCGATGCGGGACTCGATCCCGGGACTCCAGGATCACGACCTGAGCCGAAGGCAGTCGCCTAACCAACTGAGCCACCCAGGCGCCCCAGGAAAATGCCATTTTTAATAAACCGAATACATTAATAGGCAAATAAAATTTTAGTTAAGACACTGTAGTGACCAAATCACAGAGTGATTTTAAGACTATAAAGGGTCTTCAAAAGCATCCCAGGAACTTCAAGTTTTAATAAAATTCCTATCAAGTCCCCAATGAAAAGACAAAGAAAATGTCCTCACCATCATGATTTCAAACACCTTAATTTTTTAAAATAAGACTTTATTTTTTAGAGTACTTTTAGGTTGACAGCGAAACTGAGTGGAAGGTACAGAGATTTCCCTCCATACAGCCCCTGCTCTCACATACACAGAGCCTCCCCTGGGATGGGCATCACTCACCAGAGTGGTATACTTTTACAACTGATGAACCTACACTGAAACATAATTATCACCCAGAGTCCATACTTCACCTTAGGGTTCACTCCCAGTGTTATACTTTCTATGAGTTTAGACAAATGTATAATGACATGTACCCACTATCAATCAAAATAGTTTCAGTTCCCTAAAATCCTCTGGATTCCAACTATTCATCCCTCCTTGCCCCTGTCCCCAACTCCTGGTGACCACTGATCTTTTTACTGTTTCTATAAGTTCTGTCTTTTCCAGAATGTCATACACTTGATATCACACAGGATGTAGCCTTCTCAGATTGGCTTCTTTCACTTGGTAAGATGCATTTAAGTTTCCTCCATATCTTTTCATGCTTTGATAGCTCATTACATTTTAGCACTGAATTATACTCCATTGAAAACACCTTAAATTTTAATTCCTTATGTAGGACATAAACTCTATCCCAGCCTTGGTGATCAGCTCACTCTCTACATTTATTTGTCAAGTTATTTAACGTTTCTATGCCTTTTCATCCATAATCTGCAATCTAAGACTGAAGTGTCTACAAAGACTTTGGGGAGGTATAAAAACTCTCTTGGTTCTTTGCCCTTCCATATAAATAAGAGTTATTTTGTCTAGCTTCACAAGGGATTTTAATTGAAATTACACTGAATGTATATTTATTTGTGAAACTTCATCTCTTTTTCCATTCATTTAGGTCTTATTTTTAAAATTTTTTTTCTTTGAGACATAGTTTCTTCTATTTTATTTTTTTAACATTTTTTAATTTAAATTCAATTAATTAACATGTAATGTATTATTGGTTTCAGAGGTAGAGGTCGGTGATTCATCAGTCTTATGTAATACCCAGTGCTCATTACATCATGTGCCCTCCTTAATGTCTACCACCTAGTTACCCCATCACCCCAGCCAGCCCCCTCCAGCAACCCTCAGTTTGTTTCCTATGATTAAGAGTCTCTTATGGTTTGTCTCCCTCTCCGGTTTCATCTTCTTTTATTTTTTCCTCTCTTTCCCTATGATCCTCTGTTTTATTTCTTAAATTCCACACATGAGATCATATGATAACTGTCTTTCTCTGATTGACTTATTTTGCTTAGCATAATACATTTAGGTCTTCTTTTTTTATTATTATTATGATGTTATGTTAATCACCATACATTACATCATTAGTTTTTGATGCAGCGGTCCATGATTCATTGTTTCCGTCTAACACCCAGTGCTCCATGCAATACGTGGCCTCTTTAATACCCATCACCAGGCCAACCCATCCTCACACCCCCCTCCCCTCTAGAACCCTGTTTGTTTTTCAGAGTCCATCGTCTCTCATGTTTCGTCTCCCCGTCCGATTTCCCCCCTTCATTCTTCCCCTCCTATCTTTTTTTTTTTTAACATATAATGTATTATTTGTTTCAGCAGCACAGATCTGTGATTCAACAGTCTTGCACAATTCACAGTGCTCACCATAGCACATACCCTCCCCAATGTCTATCATCCAGCAACCCCATCCCTCCCACCCCTGACCACTCCAGCAACCCTCAGTTTGTTTCCCAAGATTAAGAATTCCTCTTATCAGTGAGGTCATATGATACATGTCTTTCTCTGATTGACTTATTTCGCTCAGCATAACACCCTCCAGTTCCAACCACATCATTGCAAATGGCAAGATTTCATTCCTTTTGATGGCTGCACAATATTCCATTGTGTATATATACCACATCTTCTTTATCCATTCATCTGTCGATGGACATCTTGGCTCTTTCCACATTTTGGCTGTTGTGGACATTGCTGCTATAAACATCGGGGTGCATGTACCCCTTCGGATCCCTACATTTATATCCTTGGGGTAAATACCCAGTAGTGCAATTGCTGGATGGTATGGTAGCTCTATTTTCAACTTTTTGAGGAACCTCCATACTGTTCTCCAGAGTGGTTGCACCACCTTGCATTCCCACCAATAGTGTAGGAGGGTTCCCCTTTCTCCGTATCCCCGCCAACATCTGTCGTTTCCTGACTTGTTAATTTTAGCCATTCTGACTGGTGTGAGGTGATATCTCATTGAGGTTTTCATTTGGATTTCCCTGATGCCAAGCGATGTTGAGCATTTTTTCATGTGTCTGTTGGCCATTTGGATGTCTTCTTTGGGAAAATATCTGTTCATGTCTTCTGCCCATTTTCTTGATTGGATCATTTGTTCTTTGGGTGTTGAGTTTAAGAAGTTCTTTATAGATTTTGGATACTAGCCCTTTATCTGATATGTCATTTGCAAACATCTTCTCCCATTCTTTCAGTTGTCTTTTGGTTTTGTTGACTGTTTCTTTTGCTGTACAAAAGCTTTTTATCTTGATGAAGTCCCAATAGTTCATTTTTGCCCTGGCTTCCCTTGCCTTTGGCGATGTTTCTAGGAATAATTTGCTATGGCTGAGGTCGAAGAGGTTGCTGCCTGTGTTCTCCTTTAGGATTTTGATGGACTCCTGTCTCACATTGAGGTCTTTCAACATTTTGAGTCTATTTTTGTGTGTGGTGTAGGGAAATGGTCCAGTTTCATTCTTCCGCATGTGGCTGTCCAATTTTCCCAACACCATTTGTTGAAGAGACTGTCTTTTTTCCACTGGACATTCTTTCCTGCTTTGTCAAAGATTAGTTGACCATAGAGCTGAGGGTACATTTCTGGGCTCTCTATTCTGTTCCATTGATCTATGTGCCTGTTTTTGTAGCAGTACCATACTGTCTTGAGGATGACAGCTTTGTAATAGAGCTGGAAGTCCGGAATTGTGATGCCGCCAGCTTTACTTTTCTTTTTCAACATTCCTGTGGCTATTCGGGGTCTTTTCTGGTTCCATACAAATTTTAGGATTATTTGTTCCATTTCTTTGAAAAAAGTGGAGGGTATTTTGATGGGGATTGCATTGAATGTGTAGATTGTTCTAGGTAGCATTGACATCTTCACAATATTTTTCTTCCAATCCATAAGCATGGAACGTTTTTCCATTTCTTTGTGTCTTCCTCAATTTCTTTCATGAGTATTTTATAATTTCCTGAGTATAGATTTTTTGCCTCTTTGGTTAGATTTATTCCTAGGTATCTTATGGTTTTGGGTGCAATTGTAAATGGGATCGACTCCTTAATTTCTTTTTCTTCTGTCTTCTTGTTGGTGTATAGGAATGCCACTGATTTCTGTGCATTGATTTTATATCCTGCCACTTTAGTGAATTCCTGTATGAGTTCTAGCAGTTTTGGGGTGGAATCTTTTGGGTTTTCCACATGAAGTATCACATCACCTGCAAAGAGTGAGAGTTTGACTTCTTCTTTGCTGATTTGGATGCCTTTTATTTCTTTTTGTTGTCTGATTGCTGTGGCTAGGACTTCTAATACTAAGTTCAATAGCAGTGGTGATAGTGGACATCCCTCCCGTGTTCCTGACCTTAGGGGGAAAGCTCTGTTTTTCCCCATTGAGAATGATATTTGCTGTGGGTTTTCCATAGATGGCTTTTATGATATTGAGGTATCTACCCTCTATCCCTATACTCTGAAGAGTTTTGATAAAGAAAGGATGCTGTAGTTTGTCAAATGCTTTTTCTGCATCTATTGAGAGGATCATATGGTTCTTGTTCTTTCTTTTATTAATGTATTGTATCACATTGATTGATTTGCGGATGTTGAACCAACCTTGCAGCGCAGGGATAAATCTTGGTCATGGTGAATAATCCTTTTAATGTACTGTTGGATCCTATTGGCTATATTTTGGTAAGAATTTTTGCATCCATGTTCACCAAGGATATTGGTCTGTAATTCTCCTTTTTGATGGGGTCTTTGTCCGGTTTTGGGATCAAGGTAATGGTGGCCTCATAAAATGAGTTTGGAAGTTTTCCTTCCATTTCTATTTTTTGGAACAGTTTCAGAAGAATAGGTATTAATTCTTCTTTGAATGTTTGGTAGAATTCCCCTGGGAAGCCATCTGGCCTTGGGCTTTTGTTCGTTGGGAGACTTTGATGACTGCTTCCATTTCCTTAGTGGTTATAGGTCCATTCAGGTTTTCTATTTCTTCCTGGTTCAGTTTTGGTAGTTGATACATCTCTAGGAATGCGTCATTTAATGTCTTTATTTCCTTGTTGATCTTTTGCTTAGATGATCTGTCCATTTCAGTGAGGGGGGTGTTAAAGTCCCCCACTATTATTGTATTGTTGTCAAAGTGTTTCTTTGCTTTTGTTATTAATTGCCTTATATAATTGGCTGCCCCCACGTTAGGGCATAGATATTTACAACTGTTAGATCTTCTTGTTGGAGAGACCCTTTAAGTATGATATAGTGTCCTTCCTCATCTCTTATTACAGTCTGGTTCAAAATCTAATTTGATACAAGGATTGCCACCCCAGCTTTCTTTTGGTGTCCATTAGCATGGTAAATGGTTTTCCACCCCCTCACTTTCAATCTGGGGGTGTCTTTGGGTCTAAAATGAGTCTCTTGCAGACAGCATATTGATGGGTCTTGTTTTTTATTCAATCTGATAGCCTGTGTCTTTTGATTGGGGCATTTAGCCCATTTACATTCAGGGTAACTACTGAAAGATATGAATTTAGTGCCACTGTATTGCCTGTAAGGTGACTGTTACTGTATATTGTCTGTGTTCCTTTCTGGTCTATGTTGCTTTTAGGTTCTCTCTTTGCTTAGAGGACCCCTTTCAGTATTTTCTTGTAGGGCTGGTTTCGTGTTTGCAAATTCCTTTAGTTTTTGTTTGTCCTGGAAGCTTTTTATCTCTCCTTCTATTTTCAGTGACAGCCTAGCTGGATATAGTATTCTTGGCTGCATATGCTTCTCATTTAGTGCTCTGAATATATCATGCCAGTCTTTCTGGCCTGCCAGGTCTCTGTGGATAGGTCTGTTGGCAATCTAATTTTTCTACCATTGTAGGTTACATATCTCTTCTCCCAAGCTGCTTTCAGGATTTTCTCTTTGTCTCTGAGACTCGTAAGTTTTACTATTAGATGTCGGGGTGTTGACCTATTTTTATTGATTTTGAGAGGGGTTCTCTGTGCCTCCTGGATTTTGATGCCTGTTTCCTTCCCCAAATTAGGCAAGTTCTCTGCTATAATTTGCTCCAATATCCCTTCTGCCCCTTTCTCTCTTTCTTCTTCTTCTCGGATCCCAATTATTCTAATGTTGTTTCGTCTTACGGTATCACTTATCTCTTGAATTCTGCCCTTGTGATCCAATAGTTGTTTATCTCTCTGTTTCTCAGCTTTATTCTCCATCATTTGGTCTTCTATATCACTAATTCTCTCTTCTGCCTCATTTATCATAGCAGTTAGAGCCTCCATTTTTGATTGCACCTCATTAATAGCCTTTTTGATTTCGACTTGGTTAGATTTTAGTTCTTTTATTTCTCCAGAAAGGGTTTCTCTAATAACTTCCATGCTTTTTTCAAGCCCAGCTAGTATCTTTAAAAATCATCATTCTAAACTCTAGTTCCGACATCTTACGAATGTCCATATTGATTAGGTCCCTGGCAGTCGGTACTGCCTCTTGTTCTTTTTGTTGAGGTGATTTTTTCCATCTTGTCATTTTGTCCAGAGGAGAATAGGTGAATGAGAGAACAAAATGCTAACAGGGTAACAACATCCCCAGAAAAATATACACTAAACAAATCAGAAAAGACCTGAAACTGGGGGAAAAGAAAGGGAAAGAAAGAAAAATGAAAAAGAAAAAGAAAAAGATAAAAACAAACAAAAACAAAACAAAACAAACAGAATATGATCAAATATGATCAGGCTGGTGAACAGATCAGTGCCACACACTGGATTTTGGGCGTATTTTGGTCTGTTAGAGATTTAGGGTATATTTTGATCTGTTAGAAGAAACTGTATCCCAAAATTTTAAAGAGAGAACAACTTATATATATATATATATATACCAAAAATACGGGTAACTACTATGAAGGGATAGAATATGACTATAAAAATGAAAAATAAAAAATATATTTTTAAAAAGGGATTGATAAGATGTTGGTTGAAAAAGGGAAAAAGAAAAATTCAAAAAAAAATGTTAAAAAATATATTAACTTTGAAAGACTAAAGAGTCATGGTAAAAAAGCCATTAATTCTATGTGCAATATTCCCCTAGCTCTGGAGTTCTGCCGTTCTCATTGATCGGTAAACTTGGTCTTGGCTGGCTGTTCTTGCTGATCTTCTGGGGGAGGGGCCTGTTGCCGTGGTTCCCAAATGTCTTTGCGGGAGGCGGAATTGCCCCGTCCTTGCCAGGTCCGGGCTAAGTAATCTGCCCGGGTTTGCTCTCGGAAGCTTTTGTTCCCTGCAAGCTTTCTGTACTGTACAGCTTCGGAGGACGAGAGTGAAAATGGTGGCCTCCCAATCTCCTCCCCAGAGAAGCCGAGAACTTGGGGCCATACTCCTCAGTGCACCCCCAGAGAAAAGCACCCAGTCACTCCCGTCTCCCCGGTCTCCGGCCGCACTCCGTGCTCACCCGGCCTGTGACAGAGCGTTTCTATCTCTGGCACATGACCCCACGTGGAGTCTCCAAACCCAGTGGATCCCTGCATTGAGCTCTCACACTGCTCCTCCCAGGGGAGGACGGGGGTCTCCCCGGATCTGCCACTTGTTCGGTCCCTGCTGGAGGAGCAATGGCCCGACTGTGCTATGGATCACGGTTTGTGGCAACCCTGAGGTGAGAGCCCATGCCTCGCCTCTGTCTCTGCAGCCAGTTTCCCTGCTCCGATACCTGGGAGCTCTGCTGCACTCAGGCGCCCCTGGTCTTTCTGTGAGCCCAAGGGTGCTGAGACCACACTGTCCCAGCGAAGGTTCCACCCCCCATCCCCCCTTAGCCACCGGAGTGATGTCCCTCAGCGGAGCAGACTTCTAAAAGTTCCGATTTTGTGCTCCGCGGCTCTATCACTTGCCAGTAGCGGCCGATGGAGGCCCCCTCCCCCGCCATCTATCTTCCCGAATATCGCCTCGGATTCACTTCTCCGCACGTCCTACCTTCCAGAAAGTGGTCCCTTTTCTGTTCAGAGAGTTGTTGCTATTCTTTTCTTCGATCTCCTGTTGAGTTGGTAGGTGTTCAGAATCTTTTGATCCCTATCCAGCTGAATTCCTGGGACCAGATGAAATCCAGGTCTCCTACTCCTCCACCATCTTGCTCCCAGTCCATTTAGGTCTTCTTTTAATCAAGTTTTTGAATCTCTCCATAACTGTATCACACATCTGTTTGTTTGTTTTTTTAGAATTATTCCTAGATCCCTTTACAGTTTGGGTTGCTATTTGCATTACTCTTTTACTCTAATTTTTCTTAAACAGGTAATAAGAATGCAAATGTAGAGAGGAAAAAGCTAAAGCAAAAGTTAGCAAATTTCTGAAACTGAAGAAGATACATATCCGTCCCAGAATACCAAAGGTCTGACTTGAAATATGAGAATTATAATGAAATGTAGAAATTGAGTTCTGTCCAAGCTACATTACAGACTGCCAACTTCATATATAGAAGGCAAGGCAAAGCCCAAAGTAAAGATTTGACAGTAATGATACAACAAGACATTTTTAGACTGGGACAGTTTCTTACATAGACTGTGGAAAGAAGAATAAACCAAAAGTGCCAGTCCCTAGTGATCCTTGCCCCACACCCCACAAAGGACAATACTGACACAAAAGGGATCAGATGCCTGCTCCACAATTTGTAGGAGACCCTGGTGCCGGGGAGCCAGCTGTAGACTACAGCTAAGCAGTCTTCTGTTCTGCACCTCAAGTCTCAGGTGGGCTGGGCAGAAAGCTCCAAATCTTATCTGCACCCTGGAGGTGATGAGAAACTGTTTCATGACAACTTCCCAGGGGAGACAAAGAAGGAGTGGGGGATGACCCCCCCCCCCAGCAGTTCCTTAGAGGCCTCCCATTCTCTTGTGTTCCCCGAGGAGCACAAGTTGTACTGCCAAGACTCAAATAGGCTGAGAAGTTCAAGCCTTCGCCTATATGTGTACACACAAGGTCAACAGGATGCCATGGCCAGACAGCAAACAAACAGTACCCTCCTGGACTCTTGCCCCTCTTTACAAAGCACTGCAGCAGTTAAGTCAATAAAGAATTCAGATACAAATGAGATGTCAGTTTGCATCATTCAATGGTGACCTGCGTTGCAATAAACAGTGTGACTCCCATTTTTTCATGTTTAACTGCTGATACCTTTTCAGCTTCTCCCCTCAACGCCCTTCCCTTTCTGCCTCACATCTGGGCAAGGTGATAAGAAAGCCCAGGGGCTCTCTCCTTTGGAACCAGTGGGAAGTTCAGCCTTGTGTGGAAGCCCTCACCCTGGGTCTACCTCCTAACCACCATAAAAACCCCAATATCATCTCCTTTCTCTGTCTCTCGAGTCATTTGCTGACCAGCTTGGGAAGCCCACCCTGCTCTCACCAGAAAACATCATTATGTGAATGATAAATATTTTCATATCCTCTTGGCATGTGTGTTGTTGTCATCAGTCTTGACATGCAAACTGTATTTTGGGTGGGGTCCATGCTGTACCTGTATCGTGGCCAAAACACATGTCCTATCTGAATACTATGATGATGCGTATTCTTACGCTGAAGGTTCATTTTAAAACACCTGAGGGGCGCCTGGGTGGCTCAGTCGTTAAGCATCTGCCTCTAGCTCAGCTCATGATCCCAGGGTCCTGGGATGGAGTCCAGGGTTTTGAGGCTCCCTGCTCAGTGAGGAGTCTGCTTCTCCCTCTCCCTGTGCCCCTCCCCACTGCTTGTGCACGCTCATGCTCTCTCTCTCTCAAATAAATAAAATCTTAAAAAATAAAACACTTGAAAAGTGTTTGAAAGCATATTATCAAAGTTTTTCTCATATTGATCTTCTGCTTATTCTACTACTTCTAAGAACAGAGGAAATGCAGTTGCTCAGTGAATGAGGAAATTATTTTTCTTGTCAATGATTCGAACATTTTGATGAGGAAGAGAATCGAAGCCTAAATTAAGGTGGTGAGATTGACAAAGCTCACTGGCTCTGGTCTCAATTCTGGTCCTCCAAACCTTACTCTACTCATGCACCCAGACTTCCACATTCTAGCTTCTGCTCCAATCCATCTCTTTAGAGCCAGTTTCCTATTTCTAAATTACAGCTGACTACTCACAGCTAAAGAACTTACAGACACTAATAACTGAAGAATTATCTCAGTATCTGTCTCTCTGGATTGGCCTCCTGCTTTCCCTATACTAGTTAATGCCATTAACCTCTGCTTGTTTACCTGAGTTAGAAACAGAGAGTCACCCTTGGTTCCTCCTGCCTCCTCCACATCCTGTGCCCCCTTAGTCACCGAACCTTGCCAATCCTACCTCCTAGCATAGCTGAAACCCATTCTTTCCTTCTCCCAAGACCTTAGTCAAATAATTTTAACGGTGACCATTTAAAGAACAACCTCTTAAAAAATAATTAATCTTCTAGATTAACATATGCACAGAGCACACATTAAAAAATATCCAAAAGAGAATACAATGAAAATGCATTTTCCCTTCTTACACGTCCCAGTTTGTATCCCTTCTATAGACATTCTATGAATATATTTATCTTTATATACAGAAAGACAGCCTGTATATGCCTTTCTTTTGATGGTTTACTGGAACACACTGTGGATACACCTTTCTTTTTCCACTTAAAAATATATCTAAGAGAACTTTTCTATTTCAAGGCATGCAGAGCTGCCCCAAATCTTTTAACGACCACGTGGTATTCCTTTCCTGAAAAGTATATAATTTAACCAATACCTAGTGATGAACATTAAGGTTGCTTCCAATCTTTTTTATACAACAACATCTCATCTTGTCTCCTTCTAGTCCTCATCCTCCAGAATAATACTAGAAACATGGTTCTCGGGGCACCAGGGTGGCTCGGTCGACTAAGCGTCTGCCTCCGGCTCGGGTCATGATCCCAGGGTCCTGGGATCAAGCCCGCATTGGTGGCTCCCTGCTCAGCAGGGAGTCTGCTTCTCCGTCTCCCTCTGCCTGCCGCTCCCCCTGCATGTGCTCTCTCTGTCAAGTAAATAAATAAAATCTTAAAAAAAAAAAAAGAACAATGGTTTCCCAAACTTTTTATAGGAAAAAGCCTATGAATATGAATATTAAATTTTTAATAAAATGTATATATTTCTCACTTGACTTCCTTACTACATTCCAAAAATTCAGGAAATAAGGCAAATACCTTTAAGTAAACTGCTACTCTTAAAAGGAAAAAACACTGTAAGCTTATTATTTACTCCGTTCCTTTACTGAAGAAGCTTCTTTAAAAAACAGTCTAACTAGTTAAGGCAGTAAAGAACTTACTTTTCTTTTTTTTAATTCATTTTGAGAGAGAGAGAGAGAGAGCACAGAGGGAGAGTGAGAGGGAGAGGCAGACTCCCTGCTGAACAGAGAGCCCGATGCGGGACTCGATCCCAGGACCCTGAGATCATGACCTGAGCCGAAGGCAGACGCTTAACCGACTGAGCCACCCAGGCGCCCCAGAACTTACTCTTTTTTTTAAAAAAAAAGTATCAGACAGAGAGAGAGAGCACAAGCAAGTGGAGGGAGGGGCAGAGGGAGAGGGAGAGAATCTCCAACAGACTCCCTATGGAACCTGATGTGGGGCTCCATCTCTTGACCCATGAGATCATAACCTGAGCCGAAATCATGAGTCAGATGCCTAACTAACTGAGCCACCCGCATGTCCCTCTTTTTTTTTTTTTTAAATAAGTTAGATATTCTTGCTATTGCTTTCTTTCTTATTCTCTCTGTGTGTTACAAGCTTGTAAAGAGGCACTGGAGTACTTAATATGAAGAGGAAAATACATTAAGACATAGGTCACAATTAAGCTTTGATTTCCTCTCTGTTATTACAAAAAGCTACTGGGTAACTTAGAAAAAAAAAAGTTGCATATTTTTCAAAGATACTATTCCAAAAAAGGGAAGAGGAAAAAACCAATGGACTATTTTTCAAAAAATTCTATGCTAAATCAGATAATCATCTTATACTAGCTACAAACACACACACACACACACACACAGTGGTGGGAAGCCTCAAAAGTTTGGGAAAACTATATTGAAAAAAAGCTGAGAAATGAGAAAAAAACCTAAGTCCCTTCATCCCCTGCTAACTTAGAAAGCATCATCGTTAATTTATTTTAGCAATGGATACACTGGTCCAGCTTTTTCTGGAGCACAGTTTGTGAAGCACCACGTGGATCTCAAAAATAGAGCCAATTACGTTACATCCCTTAGCTGCCCCTGATAGTAAGATTAAATCCAAATTCCTTATCATGGGACTGGTGCCATTCAAAATTAGCCTTTCATAACCAGCCTTACCTGCTGACATTCCCAACCCCGCTTTCCAGTCCTGCCATCATTCAAACATCCTAACAGTATACTCTCAAGGATCTACACCCTTGCACAAACTATTTTCAGAAATGCTCTTTTCCTAAATGCTGGTGCAGTTCTTTTCTACCTTCAAGGTGTCACTCAAATATTACCTCTTTTATGAGGCCATTACTCTGAATTCCCAGGCAAAGTGACTTACTGTTCCTCTTTGTTCCCACAGTATCTTATGAGGTAGTACTTATCACACTGGATTTTAACTCTTGGTTTACACGAACTCTTCCTGAGGGCAGGTGCTATACTCTACTCTTCTTCAAAAACACCCAAATCCTGGTAGAGTCTGACAACACAGGGGGCTAAAAACTGTTATTCAATAAATAAATGTGGCTTGATGACTGGCTAGTTAGGAATCAGTGCTACCCTTCTAACTCCTTCCCTTAATTTCAACTGTATCAAATTGGTCTTACTGTGGAAACCACCAAAATGATTCCGTTTTCTAACAACAGAGTAAACCCCTTTGGGAATTCAAAACCCTATGGCTCTTTGTATTCCCAGAGCATACTCTGCACAGAACAAGTTTGCTGCTAAATGTGAAATAAGCTCCCATATCCATTCCCTCCTTTCAAGTTTTCCTGCAGAAAGGGATGCGTAAGGAAGGCACTGGTGGGATAGGACAAAGAACCTCAGGTTTCTTTTGGATGGGGAACTGTAAACTCGCCTTTAAAATTCCTTTTTATCCTGGAACAAGTTTCTCTATATAAACAATGATTTAAAAACAAACAAAAAGCTTTTCTCAAGTTACTTCTCTACTGGATTATGGAGGGGCGGGCAAGGGGAGAGGAAGAACCTTAAATTATTCTTCAGACCTGACTTGTAATAATCGAAGTTCTGGGCAGTATTCATGAAGCCTTTGCAAGGTGAAATGGTGTGAACACTAATTTCAGAGATTCTACTGGACTGGCACATATAGCTACAAAAAGTCCCCCATCTCAAAAGGTGCTAACCTCGGGACGCCCGGGTGGCACAGTCGGTTGAGCATCTGACTCTAGATTTCAGCTCAGGTCTTGATCTCAGTATCCTGAGATCAAGCCCTGCATTAGGCTCTGTGATCAGCACGAGTCTGCTTAAGACTTCATCTCCCTCTGCCCCTCCCCTCCGTGCTCTCTCTCTCTCTAAAATAATCTTTTTAAAAAATGGTGCTGACCTAAGTAACTTTGGAAATGAGTAGACATCTTTAAGACTAAAGGTAAAAGGAACTGAACAGAAGCACTATACTCTAGTTAATAAAGTTGTTTCCTTCCCACGTACAGGTTAACTATTCAGACACTGCTATGCATGTACACTGAAATGAAACAACTAAGTGGATGGGCAGACAGTGAGAGCCAGGTTTCTCACTGCTGGAGTAGGGAGTTTCATATAAGCAAGGGGAGGAAGGTAGAATGATCCATGTGGTAATGGCTTATGGACAATGGAGATACCAATATAAACTAATGTTTAACCTAACATACACACATATGTTACACATAGCAATATTACAATATATGTATACAGTTAGCATAAACTGTTGCTTATCAGCTGACATGGCCTGTAAGAAAATAACATTCCAGTAGCAACGAGCACCTCTAATGTCTAGATCTTAGAATCTAATACCATTCTCCAATGAAAGAACAGGGCTCCGTGGAGCAATGGCTGATTCTACGACTGGGCAGGAGATATATAAGACAATGTACAAGTCTGGAGTATCTTATAGCGTCAGAAAGTAAGGAAGTATTAAAAACATATACATCCATACCCATGGTGATAGGGTATGTTAAAGAAACAGAGAAGCCAGTGAAAAGAGCTCCACGGCTTCCATGGCCAAAGCTGGAACAACTTCAGCACTACTGACTGATTGAATCAATGAATGAACAGATGAGGGGAAAGAGATGAATCATCCCCCATGGAAGAATTCCAGACAGTTTATGTAGATACAGATACTCTGCTTCAAGGAAGGTGAGCAGAACTCTCTACTCCTTGGGTGTGGACTATGCATAGTGATTTCCTTCCTAAGTTATAGTAAAGGGGAAATAAAGAGTAACTTTACAGTGGAGAAACCTGACAAACACATGTACCCTGGTATGATGTGATGGAAACGGCACTTTACCTCTGGGATCTTTCTTCGAAAAACCCATAACCCTAGTAATCATGTGAAAAACATCAAACAAATTTGAATAGGGGGCATTCTACAAAATACCTGGGCACTATTCCTCAAAACTGTCAAGGTTATCAAAAATAAAGAAGTCTGAGAAAATCGAAAGGAGCCCTAAAGAGACATGATAACTAAATATAAACTAAATAAATTTTTTCCTGGAACAGGAAAAAAAAAAGACATTAGATAAAAACCAAGGGAACAAATAAGACTATGGACTTTAGGTAATAATAATACATCAATATTGATTTGTGAACTATAACAAATGCACCATACTAATGTAAGATGCTAGTAATAGGGCAAACTGTGTGCACATTATATAGGAATTCTCTGTACTCATCTCGATTTTTTTGTAAATCTCAAACTGTTCTAAAAAATAAAATCAATTTTAAAAAATTTACCCCATCTCTCAACTCTTTAGACACAAAGTTGAAAATTATAGAAAAAAGGAATAAGCATGTTTTTAATTTCTCTACATCTTCTGCTAATTCAGTTCAAACACCTGGAGTCCCTATTCTGTTTCAGGATGAGGACCTTGGTCCCTGCAATGTTAAGGTGGGTATAAGAAGAGATCTTAGAGAATTAACTACAGTAAGAACATAAAGAGGATTTTATCAACAAACTGCTGAACCCCGCCAGGGGTGTAGAGCTCACACTGGTCTTTACGTGGACTCGGTGATTTTAGAACAGCGCCCAGATGGGAGCGGAAGGCATGTGAATGTGAACACATCTACCAGGAGAATGAGAGGAGCCAAATGCCCCGCAAGGGCACTTGCAGCCCTCTCCATCTCTGTCCCCTTTCTCCTGATAAGAGACCTGGAAGACTCAAAGACCGCTGGGAATAGAAGCCAAACTATCAAAGAAAGCTAGTGCTCTCTCAGTCTTGTAATTCACATTGGTATCAGTTCTACCCTCCCCTCACCCCCCACTCCCTCCCACATCTGGTCAGTCCCAAGTTTCTCTCCTCAGAGAGAGATCTGGATGCTGACATGAATGGGAGGCCGGGAAGAAAGGCATCTGAGGCCTGGATCCCGTCCCCCACATGCAAGTACTGACCGGCTGGCTTATTCGGTGACGGTGCTGTGTATCACAGGTAAAACCAGCAGGGTGCCCTTGGTCTTCAGCGGAAGGCAGAAGTGGCGTGTATGACCTGTGTTCATCAGGCTAAACCCAAACATCTCCAAGGCCTCCAGTTCCAGATCACTGGTTCACTACCCTTCTACAGCACAGAATCTACCAGATCTAAACCACAAATCAAAACTCAGAGCAGAATCGTGTACAAAAGCAGAAACCGAGAGATCTTAAAAGCAGCATTAGAAAAGCTGAACGCTTGAAGGAATGAGAGAAAGGGCTATCCAAGATAAAATCTAGATCATCAGCCTGACTCTAGGGCAAGAGAGAGGGTGACTGGCAGGCCCTCCCCCAGTCAGGGATAGACTTACTTCCACAGACACCCTTCTTCCTCTGATTTTACATTCAATATTCAGCAGGCAAATTCCCAGCAAAATTGGCTCAAGGAAGCTTCCCTTTAAGAAGAAATTTCTCAAAGTACAAGAGTCTCCTTCCTATGAGTCTGGTTTAGAAAAAAACAAGACCATTTTGCACAACCACTCCTAGATGCTGTATACCAAAGTCCTAGATCTTCAGATGCATGAGACTATCTTAGAATGTAGAGAAGGAAGAAAGTCCGGATCTGTTTTCCGACCTACTTCCCCATCGTGAATGAAGAGTTCACTCTACCAGCTAAACCAATAAAAGGAAGTACAAATACCTGATCTGGCAATGCCGCTGTCCCGGTCTTCATTCTGTCCTCTGCTCGGCATGTCAACCGGAGTGCTATGTGCTGAGAGAAAGGCAAAAGGTAACCCTGTTACTGAAATGCCCAAAGAACCAGTTGTTCAAAAACGACTGTAGTCACTTTTACATTTCAAGGTAGGCTAGTGCTATTGTTGACTGGCCTACGTTTATAGAAAAATTAACCAGGAAGCAAAATTAAATACGTAGAAAACGAGTGAAAAGAAGATAGACTCAAGTAACTACCTGCCTTTATCCTATGTAACATAAACACCCTTTGGACTGATGCTTATATCTAAAACAAACTGCCATAATAAACTATTCATGCAGTTGACACAATGAACAAACATTCTCAGGCAGATACTTTCGGCCCCTTTCCTCATTAGTAATGTCATATTTAAATAGCACTGTATTTTCAAAATGCTTTATAATCAGTTTCATTAGTAACTCTAGGCAACTTTGGGGAACAGAAATATTTGAATACCATTTCATATATTTAAAAAATATTTCTCTATTTATAACTCACTCTCTTGGTAGATAAAAAAAAACCACATACTCATTTTCAAGTATTTCTTCCTCCACTTCTTTTCCATATACACCCAATATTATTGTAGTTACTGAGAAAAACTCATATCGTGGCACGAATTTTAGAAAACACTCTAAAGTATTATAGACTTCTAGGAATGCTTCAGACTCATCTAAACTGTACACTTATTGAGCTGCAGGGTAGATGGCACGTTGCTATAGTTAAGTTTTACAATATACAAGAAGCCCAGTGCCCTGTCTGATTATTATACTTGCCAGCTATTTCTGAAGCATGTTTATTTTCACAATTTTAAAGAGAGCATATAAACATCTTATCCTCACTCTAAGTAGGTGGGAGGGTGTCAGTTTCTCAGTGCTTAGCATATTTCCAGCTACAAAGAAGAACAGAATGAAGAATACCATTTGCCATAAACATAACCTTTAATGTTAGTAGTGAAGATTTCCCACACTTGTTAATCATGCCAGACTACAACAGACATTCAACAGCTTTAGCTAGCAAGGCCAGTTAAATCTCAGAATTTACCTACCCAGAGAGACCGAGATGATTATACCTGTAAAGAACCTAGAAACTATGTTTAAACTACTTAAATGCTAGAGAAAGAGAGAGAGGGATGAGGAAGAAAAGAGAAAGAGAGGTAGGTCTTCCATGCTCTTATTAGGGTGACTTTTGAAGAAAACTCTGTGCAGGTAAGGATGCAGGTGAACAAATGGATAAAGGTATATACCATGAGAAAGGGAAACAGCCGTCCAGAGCAGCAGAAGAGGCCCAGGAAAATCAGAAAATATAAACCTCTTAGAAACACTAAGGGCTCATTTCAGATCAAAATCAGCTTACACTGGGGTATTAGCAAAGACATTTACAATAGAGGTTCTTTGGTGGAATTTTCAAAACACCATGAACTTGGCTGCATTTGAAACTAATAATCTCAAGAGCCCCTTGGATTTCTTAGAGAGGCACCAAAAAGGATTTTTTTTTTTCCTAAGAACCTGCACAGGACTTGTTATTAATGTGTGTGTGGGTCACACTGTACTCAGCATTCCACACAAACCTGCAAAGAAAGAAGCACTCCGGGTGAGCCGGAGAGGTCCTCCTTCAGCTACGCCCTGCAGCAGTTTGCTGCCGCATGCTTGCAGCGCACCTAGAGACAGCGACACACACGGGAGGGCAAACGAGGTACACACACAAAAATAAACACGGATTAAAGATGATGCAAAAAAAACAAAACAGCACAACAAACTCAAATAAAGCAAAACACACACCCACAATAGTGGTATTCGGAAAGAAAGATCCCAGTTACGTGGAGGATTTTACCTAGGTTACTCCCAGTACGACAAGGACCCAAATTATTCTGATTTGTGTTCAGTTTTCCCAAATTAGGATCCTGGTGGATGTATTCAAAGCTGTCTTGCAAGCTAAATCCGGAGAGGGGAAGGAAGGGAGAGAGAGAAGGGGGGGAAAAAAAAAATCAAGAGACAAATAAAGCTGTTTTCTAACAAACTCTCAAACATAGACAACTTACCAGCTGCCCAGGCTTTTCTTTACAAATGAATAAAGTCTTACATCTAGCAAAGGAAACCAAACTTCAGGGGAATTTGTTGGAGGAAAAGACAAAAGCTTTTTGGAGGCAGTCCAACCTATAAAACTAAACAGTGCTTTCCTAACAGTTTCACGTTATAAAATGGGGCACTGAACTCTACAAATTTTGATATGGTGACAGACAGCTAGGATACTGCTATTTGCTTCTAAATTGTGCTTTAGTAACTGATACCCAAGATGCTACCATTCATTTCAAGGGTAATTTCACATAAACCTGCAAAATGAAATTCATCTTAATTCTTAGTTAACATCTACAAGCAATTTGGCAACTTTTTTCAGCAGGAGGATAGAATAGAAATTATTATTCCTATAAGAGTTTGACTTTGCAACATCTAAAAAGTTAGAGTTACTCATAAACACAAATGTGAGAGAAGCAGATTTTAATAATTACTTGATTTATTAGCTAGTAAAATAAATATCAAGACTTTGAGGGTAATACAGCATAATGAGGCCAAAATAATTTTTACTTAAATCTGAGCTCAATATTCTACTATAGGGAATTAGTGTAATGACTGAAAGAGTCTGAAAAAGAATATTTCACAAGGAAAAAAAAAAAATCATTCCCATACTGGCTTAAGTAACGCCAGTCCAATGTTAAATGCTTAAACAAGTTAAATTCGGGGCACCTGGGTGGCTCAGTCATTAAGCATCTGCCTTCGGTTCAGGTCATGATCCCAGGGTCCCGGAATCGAATCCCACATCGGGCTCCCTGCTCAGTGGGGAGCCTGCTTCTCCCTCTGCCTGCCACTCCCCCTGCTTGTAAACACTCTCTCTCTCTGGCAAATGAATACATAAAAGCTTTAAAAAAAATAACCAATTAAAAAAAAAGTTAAATTCATTATTTTGTTGAAGAGTAAACAGAGTTACTCAGCGGTACACAAATCTACAAAGGAAAATATTTGTAATTTCCCAGGAATATAAAAAAGAGCAGCCTTCATTTGACCCCTAAGAATACCCCTTTAATTTATAACAAACTTCTTACAAACTTATCAAAGTATAACAAATGTTTTGCTTTATTAAAAAATGAAGCATATGAACTATTTCTGCTTGAAAAGTTTGAAATACATGAATAAAAGTTAAGTTAGACACATCAGTATTCTCAGTCTACACAGAAGTGTAAAATTAGAGGAGGAAAAAAACTCAGAGGAGTGAAGATCAGAAAAGTGCACGGCCCAAGTACCTATCAATCATAGAGGCTACATGGATGGCTGAAGAGATGGTGAGCACATATGACCCATCCTGCCATACATATGCCTAGCAATCTGGAAAAACTCACCACATACTTCATTCCTTTGGAAATAAATTAACAAACTAACCAACAGGTCTTTTGTTTTTCTTTTTTTAAGATAAAATAATGTTGGAAAATAAAGTCATTTCTCTTTAAGGCCACCTGACAAAGTCAAAGGCCTTTTCATACTCATTATGTACAGGAAAATGGCCACTTTTAAAATCCCTTTGTTAATGTGGACTCTTCCCACTTCTCATTTCCAAAAGAACTTATGGCCCTGGAAGAACTACTCTAGCCAGAAATAGCCACTTAAAAAAAATGGGGGAGGGGAAAGACAGGTACAAAATCCCACACTTACTTATTTGTACTCCCACAGAAGCTGCCCATTCTAGCAGAGAATACCTTACTAATCATCAGTTGTGGAGGAGAACTGGAAGAAAACAAAAAAAGGGCGGGGGAGGGGAGATGCATTTTTGAATTAAGAAGCCAGTATCACCATTCCATTTCTCCCAACTAGTAGAAAAAGAAGCTCAAACTCACCGGATATAGTGTATCTTTAAAGTGGAGCCTTTATAACTCATTGCGACTGAGCCAAACATCATTTCCCCTAGCATGTTGACATCAGAAGCTGGTCTTGTGTACTGCCACACAGGAAAGAGACCAAAACCAAAGTTACTATGTGGCACAACGTGATGTGTAATGCAACAGAAAATAACGCTTATTTATCTATGGGTCCGTCTTTAGTGTAGCAGGTAACTAAAATTCAAAGCAGAAACTGATCATCTTAATCTATAATGGTGATTGGCTATTTTTTCCCCAAAATTATTACTTGTGTTCATGATTTCATCTTTATGCACAATATCTCCATACAGGATCGCAGTGTCTCAGCAGGGATCATTCTTAATCTTGTTATGAAAGGCAAAGATTTTTCATTATCTCCATTTATAAACTCTACAGAGAAAGATTAAGTTCTGAAAAAAAAAAACAGGGTAACTCTTCTCTTGGTACCAAAAATACATCCTGAAAAGAAACACAGTTCAGTACTATTCACCTAAATAATTAACAGTGTTGAATGAAAATGCCAGTTGGCTCAGGGAGAGTTTTTGTGAGGGTCCAAAAGGTAACAGACGGTCTGATACCTTGAAAGTTTTACCAAAAAATATTTCAAAAATATTTGACCTCTCTAGCTTCTGACCAGTTTTTCTTGTCCCTTCGGTCATCCACAAGGGTAGGCCTGAGCTACCTCCAACTTTCCCAAGTCTCATTTGCTTAACCTACTGCAGCCTCATCTACTCAAACTGCCCTAGTGATATAGCCTTTGCCTTCCAGTCAAATCCAGTACACTTTCCAGTTTGCTTTCTTAAACATCTCTCCCGATAGCTGCTGCTTTTATCTACTCTCCTATTTGAATCTCTTCTTTCTTCGATCATCCCTTGAACAGGGCCGTTCCTCAGAGGGCACTCCTAGTCACCGTCCACACTCTGAACCACTCTTGGGATTCTGGTTATTCTTTACATAGGAATACCTCCCACATCTTTATCTCTAGGTCTAGACCTCTCCCTGAACTCTAGAATCCTATATCCAAACACATTCATTCACATATCATACCAATATATTATTACATATCATATATGTTATATGTAATATGTATATTATCACATATGTATAATGGTAACTTATTATTAGGATATGCTGCAGGCACCCCAGCACAGCCCGACCAAGACAAAACAACCATCTCTCTGACCCAGCCCAGCCAGCGCCAGATTCTCTGCTAGTATGCTTTCCACCCAAGCAAAAACATGGGAATTGTTCTTAACTTTCTCTTCTCAATCTTTTTTTTAAACTCCAAATCCACACACACACATACACACACACACACACACCTGCTACCAGTCCCGTATTCCTCACACGCAAGTTACATCTTGCCCTTTCTTTCTTCTCCTAAACACGGTTCTCTTCCTCCAACTGGCATGTGCTATTTTCTTGGGATGCCCATATACATCCTCAGAATCCTTGAAATTCTTAAAACAAAACTGGAAAACCCGTGCTTTTTCATCAGGTTCGGGCAACAAAGGAAGCAAAACAGAAGGGTTTACCTCGTTTGCAATATTTCTTCCTCACTCAGTATGTATTATACTGGGTCACCTCGCTTTAATTACAGTTTTTACCAAGAGACAAAAGCCGAAGTGTGAAAACAGCACGGACATGAAACATTTAAGAGCACATCTTCGAATACATAAGCTCATGTTCCTGGAGTAGGAGCCTCAAGCAAGTGTCCTTCCTTGCGGAGAAATTACAGTAAATGGCTTCGGTCCCCGGGGCTGTGGGACATGGCAGGGACGGTTGTACCTGGTACTTCGGGAGCTGCTCCTTGGCATGCTGCAAAGATCCCCCGGAAGAGCTCTGGGATGAGACGCTGCTGCTGCCGCCGCTGCCCTGACAGCACTTGGCTGCCAGTTTAATAGGGGCATCCTCTGTTTTCTGGGGAGACAGACAGGCAAGGCAAGCACTGCTAAGTGCGTCGGGCTCCTGCAGCATGCTCTTCACTGGGCATTTCTTTGTTAAATCACTCTGTTATGTTGTGCGTCAGTTGCACGGAAAACCAGAAGCTTTCTTCCCCTTCTTGCTGAGGACAAAAAATGCGCTTCCCGGGAGTCTACAGTATCTGGGAAGGAGGCGCGCGGAAGAAAGGTAACTGGACAGAAGACGGGGGTTATGCAGTGTGAATATTCTCAAGTAATTCAACTGTTATTTATGTTTCAATTCCTGTCTTGAAAACGTCAGTGAGATCTGATCTCTGGGTTATTAATGAATCTGTTAGTACTGTGGAGAGTCATAATCTATAAATATTGACGTGGAGAAAGAAATTGCTTCAAATTTAAAATTTTACCAGGCAAATGGAACTAAGTAAAGCAAAATTACTAATTTGGAAAGTCTGAGTTTGTATTTTTAATGACACACCTTCTCTAGCACCCCTTTAAAGGTAACAGGAGAGAAAATCATGAGGTCGAATTTGTGAAAGATAAACCAGAACTCTGAAATAGGAGCTCCTGTGAATTATACATCATGTGATGGAAAAAGTAACCTCTAAAGGTTAGGGGTAATAGAAGATTATCTACTATATATTCCCTAAATAGAGTTATGACAGTGACATAAAGGTATAAAGATACCCCTTTACTGGGGCGCCTGGGTGGCTCGGTCGTTAAGCGTCTGCCTTCAGCTCAGGTCATGATCCCAGAGTCCTGGGATCGAGCCCTGCATCGGGCTCCCTGCTCACCCAGGAGCCTGCTTCTCCCTCTCCCACTCCCCCTGCTTGTGTTCCCTCTCTAGCTGTCTCTCTCTGTCTGTCAAATAAATAAAATAAAATCTTTAAAAAAAAAAGATACCCCTTTACTAATTTTGCCCTTCCTCCTACACCGAAATATATTACTCCCTACAGAAGCATCCTATGCCACCTATGACAAGTTGTTTCTATTCTGTCGGAGTCTTACTTGCTTTTCTGTGGGCAGCTTTTGCTTGGAAAAACATGAATGCAACTGCAGCTTATCTAATCTCCAATGTGACAGTCACATTGGTGGTCTAATGCAAATGCCTGCAGTCATGTGCTTGATACAAACTCATGAGGTCTTGTGCTTGCCAAGGGAGTGGGGGGCTGAAAATGGGAAAAGAATGTAAGGAAAACACACACTGCCTGGTCCGTAAAAGCCACCCCCACAGCGATGGCACTCAAAGTCATACTTGGTCATTCCCGGGTATCGGGCACTCCTTCAACACCCTCTTCAGCTCTAGCTGTTACTTAATACCACTTAAACCAGAAACACAGCCTCTCAGAGAGCCTAAAGTGACACTAAGTCCGCACCTGCCTCACGGACTGCTCGACCCTCTGGCTGGGTGGGGTACAACATACTGAGCAGTCTGTAACTGGAGTTAATACCTGGTACGTGAACAGAGCACTCTTTTTTTGGGGGGGGGGGGCTCTTTTTGTAGCCTTGGGCAAGTTATAACCTCTCTGGACCTAGCTGCCTTCTCGATTAAATGAGTACTTCCAGACTCCAGTGTTATCACTGCTCTTATATCGATATGCCAAAATTCCAGTTCCTTTTGAAAACCAGTGAGAATTTTTCTCCACCTGTTACCACCAAGAGGAGCCCTAGCGATGGCATGCAGGTGTCCCACTAAACTACCTGTGAGAGGTCTGCAGGGAAACAGGAAACGATGTGGGAAATCAAGGGGACCATGTCCTGTTCACCAAAGGGTCAAGTGCCGGCTCACCTCAACTTTGATACAAATCTACCATTAAAGCCTACAGGTGAATCACTTGAGAGATCCCTCCCCCACCCCCAACCTAACAAGCCCAACAACTACTGTAATGATTAGCTACCTGGCAGACTTCCACTTTAAAGCACTATGGAATCTACTCAGCCAAATTGCCTTTAACCAAATACTTCCTTCCTGCAGAAATGATCTTTATCAAAAGCAGGAAAAGAGCCCCTTGGCCCTGATGAAACAAAGACCGTGAAATAAACTATTCATTTACTTAGCTACACATTCTATGAACTGCCAGAATTTGGTCAGTATAGATAGCAAGGTATTGAACATGAAAAGAATGAAAAGTCTAAAGGCGACAACTTAAAGACGTACCCTGGGTTGATGTCCAGAAGACTCAGGGAGGACTGGACCCAGACACATGACCTTATACCTTTCCTGTTCTGGCTCTAAGGGATCAAGGGCTGTTATGTCCTCACTTTACCCATCCCAGATCTCCCACACCCCACCCCAGAACACCATCACCACCACCCTGCTCTCCACTAAAAATGGGAAATAAATAAAGCTGCCTTGGTCAGATGGGTTTGAGAAGCACTCCCTTTTGAAGATGAAAGTGTATGTTAGCATACTGAAGTCCTATGGTAAGGAAAGCTATTTAATTTTGTTTAACCTAGTGCAACGTAATACCTCTTGGTATCTCTGTGAAATACTAGACAGAATGATCTATTAATTTCCCTTCAGGCTAACGCTTTATGAATTTTAGAGTTCTCAGTTTTCCTATTACACAGCACATGTTTGGCATCCAAATACTACTGAATTGCAACTCACCAGCAAATTTACCTCTAGTAATACTTATAGTACAGTACTGAGCATCTGTCATGATTCCTTGCTAACAGTTTCACCTGTGTATATTAATAGAGTACAAATGCAGCAGGGTGGGGTGGCGGAGAGCCTTTCTGTTTCTTCTGAACCATTAATGATACTATACAATACAGCCCAAAGAGAAGATTATGAATTAATAAACGATTGCTCAGAGGGGTGGCTAACAGCACAAATAAAAAAAGATGAAAGCAAACCTGCATTTCATACCTGGGTTGCCACCTCCTCAGTCTTGTGAACCGCTTTAGAATCAAACAAGACTTGTCTGCCTCTCCTTTCGCAGTCCTGGTAAACTATCAGGCGGATCTCATTCAAGTCCAGCTCTGAACATGACCAACTGTGGATTAAACAGGGAGAAAAGGTTACGTTATCCACAAGACTTGGAATGACCGTGGAGAGCTAGGTTTCCGAGCCAGTGCACCTATGTGCAGCAGAAGGCCACAATGGCGCAGAGATGATGACCCCGTCACACCCTCACACCTGGGGACAGACAGCCTCGTCTGTGGGCTCAAATGGGCCATACAAGTGTCACCAAATGTCCACGACAAAGGTTGGGAAGATCTCCTTCCAAAGCCACTCTGGCAAAGACAGCCACCAAAAATCACAAGGATGTGTAGAGAAAGCTAAATTTGGATGCCTGCATTCTGGGATGGCACACCTGATGTACAGGAGTGTTCAAGCTTCTGCGTTACTGGCCAGGGAACCATTTGGAGCAAGCGAGCGGGGCCTTCTTTCTTCCTCTTCCACCCACCCAGGCTCAGGTTAAATGGAGTGGAATGACATCCTAAAATTTAGAATTTTCCTCTATTATAGCTGGCTCTGATAAAGAAGTTTTGAAAACCAAGTGCAGGGGCACCTGGGTGGCTCAGCTGGTTAAGCGTCCCCCTTTGGCTCAGGTCATGACCTCAGGGTCCTGGGATGGAGTCCTTCATCGGGCTCCCTGCTCAGCGGGGCGTCTGCTTCTCCCTCTACCCCTCCCCGCTGCTCATGCTCTCTCTCTCAAATAAATAAATAAAATCTTAAAAAAAAAAATTAAGTGCATCACTGCAGAGAATCTGAATTGCTAACAATAACAATCAGCAATAAAGGAAGCATGGCTTATTCCTGTTAAAAAGAAAACCACAGGCCCAAAATGGTGTCACTTAAGCCAAGTCACCAAACCAGGACTTAACACCTAACTTAACTACAGTTTCAACCTTCCCTAGAAATACAGTATTAACCAGTCAGGAATTTGCTGACCAACGTGAGGTAATCTGTCACCTGGGCCTTCTCCAGGCCTAAAGAAGACGAGGTAATGTGCATGATAAGACCCTTGTCCTTCCCCCTGAGGGAAAATTACCTAGCCTGAAACAATCCTTGCTCCATCCTCCTTCCTGTAAAAACCGTCCATTCTGTACAACTCCTCAGAGCACCCCTCTACTTCCTGGATGGGATGCCGCCCCACTCATGAATTGAGTAAGAGAGCTAATTAGAACTTCAAATGTACTTGGTTAAATTTTTGTCCTTTAACATTCCTAAGTAAACCAAAAGTTGCTGGAATAAAACTGCTCTAAACCTAAGTTTGTTCTTGAGTAATAAATGAAATGAGAATGCGAGAACTATAAAAAGGGTAATCATTTAAAATGCACTGCTTTGGGGCACCTGGCTGGCTCAGGTGGTAGAGCCTGTGACTCTTGATCTCCAGGTCTTGAGTTCAGGCCCCATGATGGGCACAGAGCTTACTTTTAAAAAAATTAAAAAATGAATAAATATAAGGGCGCCTGGGTGGCTCAGTTGGTTAAGCGACTGCCTTCGGCTCAGGTCATGATCCTGGAGTCCCTGGATCGAGTCCCGCATCGGGCTCCCTGCTCAGCGGGGAGTCTGCTTCTCCCTCTCCCACTCCCCGTTTGTGTTCCCTCTCTCGCTGTGTCTTTCTCTGTCAAATAAATAAATAAAATCTTGAAAAAAAAATGAATAAATATAAAACGCACTGCTTTGGATATTTTCAGTTATCAATCTGTTGATCCATTCAACACATATTTGCATGCCTACTATGATTCAGGCACTGCAGTCCTGATGCTAGATATTCAGCAGTTAACTAAACAGACCTGGTCCCTGTCCTCACAGAGAACGTGGTTTAGTGGGGAATACTGGGCTAATAATGATATGAATATGTAATTACAGACTGTCCTAAGTGCAGAAAGGAAAAGTAAAGGAGTCTCAGATTTTCAGATCTGAGGAGCAGGGAAGTCCCTAAGGATTTAAGGAAGTGAAGCAGGCATCTGGCTGGTTCAGTTGGTAGAACATGTGACTCTTGATCTTGGGGTCTTGAGTTCAAGCCGCATGTTGGGTGTAGAGCTTAATAAGAAAGCACACACACAAAAAAAACAACACACGGAAAACAGAGGATTTAAGGAAGTAACATTTAAACAGGGCTTAAAGAAGTAAGAGTTAAAGAAATAAAGTGTGAGGGGCGCCTGGGTGGCTCAGTCAGTTAAACATCTGCCTTTGGCTCAGGTCATGATCCCAGGGTCCTGAGATAGAGCCCTGGACTGGGCTCCCTGCACAGTGGGGAGCCTGCTTCTCCCTCTGCCCCTCCTCCCTGCTCATGCTCTCTCTCTCTAATAAATAAAAAAAATCTTTAAAAAGAAAGAAAGAAAGAAAGAAAGAAAGAAAGAAAGAAAGAAAGAAA
>NW_023270454.1:27469131-27531750 GCF_011800145.1 Mirounga leonina
AAAGAAAGAAAGAAAGAAAGAAAGAAAGAAAGAAAGAAAGAAAGAAAGAAAGAAAGAACGAACGAACGAACAGGATAGGAAGAGGGAAGGGCATGCTAAGATGTAGAAGAGAAAGGAGGAAAAAAAAAAAAAAAGGCCAGAGAAAGAGCTCAAGAGGTAGGCTGGGAAGACAGGAAGGAGCCAAGATCATACCCTAAGTGCAACGGGAAGTCAAGATGAACAAAGACTGATAAACTCAGGTCTATACTTTTTTAAAAAATTCAACCTGTCTCTTCTAAGGAAAACAGGGGTGGGGGAGAGAGAAAGACTGGAAGCAAGAAGACCAGACAGAATTTCTTAACAGAGTTCAGGCTCTTCGTCAGTAAGGTGAGAGGGACAGCAACTGAGGTAGAGGAAAGCAAACAGATTCTGGAGGTGGGTTCAAGAGGGGGCAGACCCGCTAAGACTTAGGGGTGGGACGCAGGGGTGATGCAGGCAAAAGGAGTGCTATCCGCCTACAGAAAGCTGGGGAAGGAGGAAGAGCTCCCCAGATATGGATGAGAGAAAGTTAGGGAGACAGACTAACAAAAGCAAACTGTAATATGTAGTATTAAGATCATCAACTACAGGGAAGTCAGATACATCTGGATTCCATTTTTTCATCAGCACAATGAGAATATTAATGCCAACCTCACAAAGCTGCAGTGGGAATTAAATATGTAAAGTGTTTCACATAGAGGCTGACATGTGGTAAGGGCTCCAAAATGTTACTAATTACTTAAGAGAATTGTTAATGGTACAATTTAAAAAAACAAAACAAAACAAAAAACTGATACAGTGTCTGGTACCCAACCACAAGTTGTGCATTACTGGCTCTTTCTTTTTTCAGGCAGTGGTAGTTAATATTGAATATATTCTTTCAAGTTAGCAGATTAGTTTTCTTAAATCCCAGCCCCCAAAAATAGAAAGTTCTGGTTGTACCTTCTTATAACAACCTATGTTCTAAACTACCAGGTCCGGCAACCCTTCCTCCTGATTTTGATAACAACATGGCAAGCTTATTTTGGAAATCAT
This sequence comes from Mirounga leonina, assembly GCF_011800145.1. Classification (NCBI taxonomy): domain Eukaryota; kingdom Metazoa; phylum Chordata; class Mammalia; order Carnivora; family Phocidae; genus Mirounga; species Mirounga leonina. The sequence goes on from NW_023270454.1 coordinate 27,470,185, forward strand.
TTTCTTCTCTCTCAGTCCACAGGTCGTCTGTGATCCAGTCCTGGCCAATCAGACCCCCAGCTAGGCTGTGAAAGCCAGTCCCCAAACACAGTTGCTGGGCTGGCAAATGATAACCCTGTTTTTTGCCATTATGATGTGAGAGCCTATCTCTGAAAACGAAGTCAATGTGGAGGAAAGCAGAGGTGAGCAATGGAGTGAGAGAGATTCTTGGGGGCAATCGAAGCTGGCTGCTTCCGAGAGAGCACTATTCCTGGAGTTAGTTTTCTGTCACTTACAACCCAAAAAGTCCTGATGACTGTGCCCCAAACCACTAAATTTTAAAATTACACAAAGTTCGAGCCCTACGCCAGATATAGAGATTACTTAAAAAAAAAAAAAAAAAAAAAACTTAAAAAAAAAATAGCCTCCAAAATTATTAAAACATAGTACACAGGCTAAAGTTGTTGAAAAGTGAGAAAGCAAAGAGGGTTTGTCTTTTTTTCACGTTCGACTTATTTTGCCCCAACAATTACACTTTGCCAAAATAGCTTCATAATTTATGAAACAAGTTGTTCAATCCTTTTGAGGGGTAACCACAACTCCAATCTCAAACTGAGGACAGCCTGACTAGAAGAGCCGAGATTTAATGATCATACCACCTTATTAAATGTCATGCTATTTTTCCAATTTTAAAAGAATGGAAATAAAAGATATGGAAAGGGAAATTGCATATATTAAACTGTCTAATTTTTTGACCCAAATACCTTAAAAAGGTATGTTTTATAAAATATATGGCAAACTCCACTCTCCTTCTTCCACATGAATATTGTCTTATTTAATACCTAATTAAAATCTTGTCAGCTGTCGGGTGCCTGGGTGGCTCAGATGGTTAAGTGTCTGCCTTTGGCTCAGGTCATGATCCCAGGGTCCTGGGATCGAGTCCTGTATCAGGCTCCCTTCTCCTTGGGAGCCTGCTTCTCCCTTTGCCTCTGTCTCTCATGAATAAATAAATAAAATCTTTAAAAAAAAAAAAATCTTGTCAGCTGTCATTACTAGTTTTAGTAGAGGAAATTACAGCTGAGTAATTTGACAAAGAAAATACAGGCAGGACAAAGGAGATTAACTAAGTGCTTCAGAGTAAGAGAGGCCTGGGATCAAGTCTCAGCTCCGCCTCCCACTGGTGTGACTGCCTTGGGCAAGGCCCCCCCAAGCAGCACCAGTGGGCCCTGGTGTGAAGATTAAAGGAGATAATGTAGGGAAATACCCCAGCACACTGTCAGCTCTTTCCCCTACCATCCTCCCTAATACAAGGCTTCAGTTAGTCATCATCACATGTATCTTCTGTGTGTCCGCATTCCCTTCAACGTTCAACCAAGTTATTGTGGGGCTTCTGTGAGCACCAACCATGGTTCCTGGTGTTTTACTGAGGGCAACTCTGTAAAACTCAAAGAGGTATGAAAAAATAAGCCTTGGGCTTTTGCCTTAAGATACCTATTTGAAAGATGTTTATTCTAATCAGAACTACCTCATTTCTTTGCTTTGGTTGAAAGCAAGGACAGAATACTCGTCCCTGGTATGATTTGTCTATCTATGGCCACAGATGTCTGACTGTAGGCACAAGAAAATAAGATGGTTTATCTACCTTTTCTTACTGTAAAATTTAAACAAAAGGACTTAGATGGACCCTCGTCAGTTTTAAGATTCCATGATGCTAAAATCTGCCAGGAACTGAAACCAGACCTTATTTCTGGAACTACTCAAGAGCAGGAAGAAAGTGACCAAAGTCTAAATTACTTACCTGAAAGGTGACAAGCAATAGTTCAAAGGAGTTAAGTACAGAAAACAATTTTATATATATATATATGACCCATCTGAAACTAATGATGTACTATATGTTGGCTAATTGAATTTAAATAAAAAAATGTAAAAATAAAATATATATAACCATGTGTTGTGGGTTGAATCATGTCCCTCAATTCCCCTCAATTCCTAATTCCCAGTACCTGTGAATATGACCTTGTTTGGAAACAGGGTCTTTGCAGAGGTAATCAAGTTAAAATGAAATCATACTAGGTTAGGACGGGCTTTAATCCAATGACTAGTGTCCTCATAAGAGAAGGGAAATTTGGACACAGACACAGAGGGAAGGTGATGACAGATTGTGGAGTTACACTGCCACAGCCAAGAAAGCCAAAGAAGGCTGGCACTGGGGAGGAGGGCGGGAGATACAATAAATAAGAACTGGATAAAGTCCTTATTCTCAATGAATTTAAAATCCAGAATACACAATTATATGGGAAACTACATGAAAATAAAAGGACAAGGCAGAATATAGAAAGCAAGGGAAAAAAACAGGAAAACATTCCCAGAAGCACCAATATTTGAACCGATGAAGTTAGAAAGGACAGCAAGGATTCCACGTAAACAGGGGAGTTAGTCATTGCAGAATAAGGGCATGGCACAAACACAAAAAATCAAATGATACAAAGTCAAAGTCTTCGTTGGTTGGATTATGTCTACAGCAGAAGAATTACACAGGAAATGAGGCTAGAAAGACAGTTTAGGACTACTCATGGACAGCCCTGAATGCTATCCCAGGGAATGTATATATGTTTGTTCTACAAAGCAATGGTGTGCCATTCCAACTTTCTGAGGAGCGGAATGACATAATATGACCTGTGTTTTAGGAGAACTAAAGCTGTTTGAGAAAACCATCTTCAGAGCAAAGAGGATGGTGATAGTGACTTGCATACCCAGGGTTTCAAGGCGTCATGGCTAGCAAGGATGAGAGAAGTAGTTGTAGGATTTGCAACATCCTCCAAGACCAGTTCTAGTGTTGGTGTTTGATTGGTCCTTTGAACTTTTATAGGAGTCCCGCTAGAATTGGGCTCAAGTATGCCCATGTGAAACATGATCTATGAAAGATGAATACTTCATTTTCCCCACCCCCCTCTGGCTCTCACCCAAGGAAATAACCCTATATACTCAAAAACAAGTTCACAAGAAGAGTTTACAGGGCAGTCCTGTGATCCAAGAATGTAAATGTTTAAAGAGTCAGGTATGATAGGGAACTTTAAATTGTCCAAGAAAAAGTAAAATTAAACAAGACAAAACAAAAACAACAGTAACAATCACAACAGAAAATGGCAATATTATCCATTTAACAAGTAGCTCCTGCATGCCTACTGTGTGCCAAGCATCCTTCCAAGCCCTGGGATACAGCAATGAACAAATCATAATTCCCACTCTGATGAAACTTACTATATAGTATTTATGATGATATTTTACTCTTAAACCCTATTCTATGTTCTTTTTTCTGCCAACTCTCACTGTTCCTCTTCTCTTTCACAAAAAGTTTCTGAAAACAAATAGAAACACTTTCAAAAGGTTTGCTCAAGAATAGTGAGGAAGACCTAATGACTCTTATCTAAAAATACAGGAAGATGGAAGATGGAGAAAAGGGGAAAAAATTGTATTTGAGATGGCAATCAGAGTTCACCCTGTCAGCACAAATGTACATTATTTCCCACTCAGTAACAAGCTATTTATTTCAAGAAAAAAATTTTGTAAATAGATGGCAGTAACAAATTTGGAATCCTTTTTTTTTTTTTTTTTGGTCTGGGTTAGCACTCTCAGGAAAAGAGGAAACAGGAAAAGTAATTTGCAAATTAGTTGACATTCCTATTTTGTACTGTAAAAGTCTTTGTACACAACTTGCCAAGTTTAGTTTCAGAGGCACTCATAAAAATTTACCACTGAATTACTGTTGTGTGGTCAAGAGTATAGTAAAAAAGTACTTAAAGATTCCAATTCTTATCAGAAGCTTTAATACATGAAGCTAGCCTACAGATATAATTTAAAAATGATTCCAAATAAATGTATCCCACTATTATTTTACCAAAAGAAATTTCTATTGGCTATTGGTTGCAACCTTGTCTTTAAGAAAGTAGGTGATACGTAAATCCTTTACTCCTTTTGTAGAAGAACTGTGTAGAATGAAAGAATAAATCCCTATAATCAGCCATACGGTGTGGAAAGAGCATTGTAAGTAACATGAGCCTCAAAGCACACTCCTGCATTCACTCCTTCCACACACTTTTAGGACCTGGCTTGACCCAGGTACCATGAAAGATACCAGGAACAGAAATTAACTAGATCCATTTCCTACCTCAAAAGGCTTACAACCTGATATGGGAAGGCCAACATATAAACACTTACGTAAACTACACTGTCACAGATACTGAGATTAATGTCCAGATGGCTTATAGAACTTAAAGGATGAAGAGGTCAAGTCCACATCACACGGGTAAAGGATGGATGAAAGTCGCAGAGGATGTGATGCTTGGGACATGAATTGGTATTCACCAGGATAAGGAGAACTTTTAACTCTAGCTCTACCACTTTCAACCCAGGTGACTTCAGGAAAGCACTTATCTAGGGCTCACCTTTCCCTAAATGTATCTATCTGCCTTATATGTCTCACAAGGTTGTTGGGAAAAACAGAGACTAAGTATGAAAGTACTCTGAAACCTGCAAAGCATAAGTCAGAGGTAAGTTCAGACACACAATCCTTTCACTGAGATCTTTGGGGACAGGTGTTTAAGAATCCTGAATTTTTTATATTTCAGAAAGAAGCTCATACCACATGTTATGTGATACCTCCTCCAGGATTCCAGGTATAACCAAATCCCCAAATAAAACAAATTAATATTACACCCGGCCAAGTTATGAATATTTACGCTGAGTAGATTAGACAGAAACCATGCACAGCCTCACAATAGTTCAGGTTAATTCCAAAAAAATCTTTTCACAGATTTTGGGATTTTAGAATTGTAGGATAAGGGATTGTTGACCAATGTAATGCTTACTATGTCTTAGGGAAGGTCAAGAGACTGGAATAAGTAACATTAAGTTCACTAACATTATCCCAAATATAACGAATTCCTAACAAAGAAGACCATCAAAGTTTATGTGCAAGTAGGCTGTAACTCAGAACTCATTTCTCCCTCCCACTGAAACAATACTACAAATGGTTGCAAGGGTCACAAGCTAAAACCACATAAGTCTTTATGGTTTCACACAGCAATAACAAAACATTATGAGTCACAAAATAGTCTGAGGTTTGGGTACTATGTACCGTGAACTATGAAGTACAGAGGAGGAAAAGACCAAATTCCCCTCCTCTTTCAACCTGAATTCAGGGTCATGTCAAGTAAAACTGTGAAGTAGGTAAAGTTCATGTGTAGCCCTCATTGCACCATCACCCACGCCCTACTGCCCTAAGGCCCCCATGGCATTGACAAAACCACAGAGCACTGCACTGGGCAGAAGTCAGAATGCCTGAGTTCTAAGCGGGATCGATGCCCTAATCCCGGTCACACCCCTTCATCTCGTAGTCCAATGTTTCTTCCTCTATAAAAATGATGGGCTCCTTGGGAGCCTGCTTCTCCCTGTTTCTCTCTGTCTCTCATGAATAAATAAATAAAATCTTAAAAAAAAAAAAAAAGGGCGCCTGGGTGGCTCAGATGGTTAAGCGTCTGCCTCTGGCTCAGGTCATGATCCCAGGGTCCTGGGATCGAGTCCCGCATCGGGCTTCCCGCTCCTTGGGAGCCTGCTTCTCCCTCTGTTTCTCTCTGTTGCTCATGAATAAATAAATAAAATCTTAAAAAAAAAAAAATGATGGGCTGGGGCTAAAATCACCCCTCAAGGTCTCATCCTTCCAACTCTAACATACGAGAATTCCAAATCATCTATAAAGTAGACGCAGTGTGATTTAGAACAGATGACCCCAGCCAGGTACTAAGAGGAAAGCAATCAAATGAATTAATCCACATTCCTGCACAGCATCCCTTCATGCTCCTAGATATACTCTATACTTTAACAAACATGCTATTAATATAAACACATCTTTAATCGATAGAACTTTCAAAAGATGCTAATGAAATCCGCAGAGGAAAAGTACAAGTTCTTCCGAGGCAAGAGGGACTCTGAGGGGCCACGTGACTGTGCTATGCCAACTAGGATGCCATCCCGGCCAGATGTTCTTGTTATTGTTTATAGGTTTTTCCCCCTTTCTCCCCTTTAAAAACTCACAATCTTTAAATATGGCCCATATTTTCCAAAATAATTCCTTTAATTCATAAAAGAGCACGACATGTTCTTTTCTGGTATCTTTAAGCTAGAAGCTACCTGTACTTAAAAAAAAAAAAAAAAAAAAAAGGAGGGGGCAGGGGCGTGCCTGGCTGGCTCAGTCAGAAGAGCATGCGACTTTTGATCTCAGGATCATGAGTTTGAGTCCCATGGTGGGTGCAGAGATTACTTAAAAAAAAAAAAAAGCTTTGCTGTTCATCTCTATATGCATGTTTTAATTCAATATTCATTAAACTAATTCTCCCATACTCTTGTCAGCATAACCAAAACAGTCAACATTTATTACTATATTTCAGGATTACTGAAGGCCAATGGCCCTGCTACAAGTTAACTTGCAAAAACATGGTATCATATCTTCTCCTGAAAGTAAGGTTTCCCCACCTCCCTCACCCACGCAGGGAAATAATATACTAATAACAAATAGATATTTAAGACACTGGCTTGTATATTAATTCCAGATCCATTTAAATTGTACACAGATAAGGTTATAATTCTATTTTCCTGGAGGTTTCCAAAGGTCAAAAGCATGGTTCTCTCCATAAGGTTTTTTAGGTGCCTTCTTAGCGCAGTGGGCAGCGCGTCAGTCTCATGCTCCCTTTTGATTAAGAGGGAAGAATACATATTTGTATTTGCTTATTTCTACACAAAAGAAATATTTAAAAATTTAGTTTATATAAATTGAATTTTAAAAAGTAGAAAAAGAGAGGGGCGCCTGGGTGGCTCAGTCGTTAAGAGTCTGCCTTCAGCTCAGGTCATGATCCCAGGGTTCTGCTCCGTGGGAAGCCTGCTTCTCCCTCTTCCACTCCCTCTGCTTGTGTTCCCTCTCTTGCTTCCTGTCAAGTAAATAAAATATTAAAAAAAAGAAGAAAAGAAAAAGAAAAAGGGAGAAAAGTTCTGACCTCTGAAAGCAAAACTTACAAGAATATTCTGTTCTAGGTAAAGAGCAAGATTAGTTTATCAGTTCCTTCTAGATGTTCCAGTCCACTCCTGGCCATGCAGAGGCATGGGGATGAAGCAGACAAAACAAGGCCAGGAGCTTGCCCAGCAATTCCTAAGCTTGGTTTTTAAATTTATGGCCCAAATAATTGATAAATTTGCCTGAAAATGCTCTCCCTCGTTGGGCAGGGAAGACAAGCCTTTCAAAAGACAACACTGGACTGCTGTCCTAGAGAGAGAGACTGGCAGTCTGGGAGTCTGTAGCTGTGGTAAGATGCTATTGGAGGCCAGCACATTTATTAATGCACAAAAAGGCAAGTGGACGGCCACGGGCCCTTGCAGGGAGGGGCTGAAGCCAAGGTTAGGAAGTACACACGCTGCCATGCCTACCACATGAAGGATGGGGGGGGGGGGATGGGACTCTGAGCAATGGCAGCCAAGAGGGCTGGAGAAAGGGCCCCTGCTGCTTTCTCACCCACCTACACCAGGTAGACACCTGTGACCTCTACCTATTGCTCCGGGCATCCAAAGTGTGATTTCTTCATCCAAAAAACGTCCACATAGAAACATGTACAGGAATGTTTATGCAGCATTATTCACGATAGCCAAAAGGTGGGGGGGAAAAAAAACACATGAACACCACTGGATAAATAAAACATGGCACATCCATACAATAGAATATCATTCGGCCATAAAAAGGAATAAAGCACTAATACATGCTAGAACATGGGTGAACCCTGAAAGCATGGGAAGTGAAAGAAGTGAAAGAAGTCAATCACAAAGAATCATGTGTTGTATGATTCCATTTACAGAAAATGTCCAGAATAGGCAAATGTACAGAGACAGATAGTAAATTAGTTAAATCTTGTGTGGGGTGTCTTCTGGGGGTAATGACAATGTTCTGAAGTGAAGGGTGGTGATGACTGCACAATTCTGTGACTATGCTAAAATCCACCCAAGTATATACACACTTTAGGTGGGTGGATTGTATGGTATGTGAATTACATCTCCACAAAGATGTTTCAAAAGAAAACAAGATACATTTTCTGTACACCCCCTCCCCCAACCAAGAATGATGAGCAATGGGAACAGTCATGCATTGCTGTTGGGAAAGGAGTTGAGGCAACTACTCTGGAGAATATCTAGTAATATTCATATATTCTAAATATATATATATATTCTAAAACCTAACAATTCCACTACACCCATTGGAAATCCATGGAGATATGTGGAAAAAGACAAGTGTAATACTATTTACTGCAACATTGTTTGTAACAGTAAAAATCTATTTAAAAAAATAAAAATGTTCATCAATAGACTAATGGATAAATTGTAGTATGCTATACTGAATTTAGAATTACTGAACTAGAACTACATGAATATGAATAAATCTCAAAAACATATATATAAACATATATATATAAGCTTCAAAATAATATGTACAGTATGATATTTGTTCTATAATGTTAAATATGTGTGACCCAGTATTATTTATCGATACATCATGGCCAGTAAACTAATAATATGCAGAAGCAAATATTCAGAATGTGGTTACCTCTGGAAGGAAGAGAGGGAAAAGACTGGGCCCAGTAAGGGTTTTGTAGGAAGCAACATCTGTTACCCTAGTGTTTTAGATTTTTTGTTTTTAATTATATATGTGAAGCAAAAGTGGCAAAATGGTAAGATTTAAGAAAACTGGGTCGTGGGTACACATATGGTTATTATAACATGTTCTATGTTTTCTGTATGGTTGAAATATTTCATAAGAAAATTAAAATGCAATCCCTTTGAGGTTCCTCAGAAAATTAAAAATAGAACTACCCTATGATCCAGGAATCGCACTACTGGGTATTTACACCAAAATTACAATCAATCAATCAATCAATCAATCAATTCAGAAGGATACATGCACCCCTATGTTTATCGCAGCATTATTTACAATAGCCAAATTACCAAAGCAGCCGAAGTGTCCACTGATAGATGAATGGATAAAGAAGATGTGGTGTGTATATAAACAATTGAATATTATTCAGCCATAAAAAAGAGTGAAATATTGCCATTTGCAACAACATTGCTAGGGAATATAATGCTGACTGAAATAAGTCAGTCAGAGAAAGACAAACACCATATGATCTCATTCATATGTGGAATTTAAGAAACAAAACAAACTAGCAAAGAAAAAAAAAGGAAATAGACAAACCAAGAAACAGACTTCACTCTGTTAAGAGTTAAGGAGTGTCAGGAGTGTTATACTAATTGGGATTGTGCCTCTACTTGGAAACCTGAAGCAAAGGTAAAGAGACCCTCCCAGCTCTAACATCTTTTGTAGATTGAATCACCTTTTTTTTTAAGACTGAAGAAAGAGAGAGCGAGGGAGCACACAGAGAGGGAGGGAGAGGGGAGGTGGGGAGGGTGATGAGGGAAATAGGGGATGGCCATTAAAGAGTACACGTATCATGATGAAAAAATAAAATAAAATAAATAGTTAAATTGAGAGAAAAAAAAAGAAGAAGAGAGATGATGCTAACATAGACTAGGTTGTAATAGTGGAGGTGGTTCAGAAGTAGCCAGATTCTGGGTAGCATTTGAGGGTAGAGCCAGTTGGAGTTGCTATGGATAGGATACAGTGTGTAAGGAAGAAAAAAAAAAGAAAAAGATGAGTCCCATAACTAGAATCATCAAGATGGAGAAGGCTGCAGGTGAGGTAAGTTGTTGGATATACAAATCTGGAGGCCAGGGAAAATGTCTGGGCTGGAGTTATAAATGTGGGAGTTGTTGGAATACAGATGGTATTTAAAGCCAAAGGCTGGATGAGATCACTTAAGGAAGTGAGTGTGGGCAGAAAAGAGGTCCAAGGACTGAGTCTTCAAGCACGCCAACATTAACAGGTTCGGAGAAAAAGAGGACTCAGCAAAGATCAAAATGGAGCCATCAGGAAAGGGGAGAATGCTGGAGTAAAAAAAAAAGAAAATGCTAAATGGGTTTTTAAATGAGAAAAAAAAGGATTTGTAAAAAACTAGTAAAACTGATCACCTAAAAGGGCATGGGTAAAAATAAGGAGGTAGGAACAATTATTGTTGAACTAAGTGAATGCATTAATTCTGAAGACAGATAGACAAAATGCTTTTTAAAATGTTAAGGAAAAAAAACCCTGCATTTATACCCTTTAAAAAGTGATTCAACCTACAGATGCTCAATCTGCCTTCGGCTCAGGTCATGGTCCCAGGGTCCTGGGATGAAGCCTTGTGTCGAGCTCCCTGCTCAGCGGGGAATCTGCTTCCCCCTCTCCCTCTCTCTCTCTGTGCTCCCTCTCTGTCTCTCTCTCTTTCTGAAATCAATCAATCAATCAATCTCAAAAAAAAAAAAAAAAAGGTGATTCAACCTACAAAAGATGTTAGAGCTGGGAGGGTCTCTTTACCTTTGCTTCAGGCTTCCAAGTAGAGGCACAATCCCAATTTGTATAAGATGCCTGACTGTCTTCACCCCCACCTGCTCCTTCCCAGGGGAAGAAGAATGAGTTCTGATTGATAAATTTTCCTTTATTCTTTGGTATCTATCTGGCTGCAGAGCACACACAAACTATTCTGATCCTCCACTACTACTCAACATCAAGTTTTACAGGGGTGAACCCCTATGTGGCAAGGCTTGTAGGTGTCCTAGGCTGCTTATGACAAGGTGTGTGAAGAAGTCTAATTTTGAGGTTATTAAGGCAGCTCCTTGTGGTTACACACACTAACCATTTTCCAAATGTAGATATATTTTGGTTTCTATCTATCTGACCAATTTCTATCTCTCAATTGTCTCCCTCAAATTTCCTACAACGAAAATTATCTCCCAAGGAGAATGTTAGAAATGTGAACCAAAATAAGTTTCTTTCTATGCATTGTTAGCAGTCAAAAACTGGAAACCTAAACATCCACTACCAGAACATACCCTAAGTTTTTGAATTCATCCATGTAAGAACATACTATGAAGTCATTAAAATTTGTTCTCTAAAACATTTTAATAACATGGGGAAAATGTTATACTGAGTAAAAAAGCAGATTATATAACTTGATAAATACAACATGATTCAGTTAATATAATACAGCTTATATCCATGTACCAAAAAAGGACTGTATGAGGGGCGCCTGGGTGGCTCAGTCAGTTATGCTTCTGACTCTTGATTTCAGCTCAGGTCATGATGTCAGGGTTGTGAGTTTGAGCCCTACATTGGGCTCCTTGCTCAGCAGGGAGTCTGCTTGAGATTCTCTCCCTCTCCCTCTGCCCCTCCCCTCACTCACTTGCTCACTCTCTAAAAAAATAAATAAAATCTTAAAAAAAAAAAAGACTGCAAGAAAATAAAAGTATTAGTAAAATTTGTGTGATAGCATTATGAGTAACTTGAATTTTCATTTTTGTATTTGCTTACACCTTCCAAATGTTTTATAATAAAATTGTATCATTTTGATAATCAGAAAAAATATTTAAGAAAAATCTTAAAATAAGGGCACCTGGGTGGCTCAGCTGGTTAAGCAACTGCTTTCGGCTCAGGTGATGATCCCGGAGTCCCGGGATCGAGTCCCGCATCGGGCTCCCTGCTCAGCAGGGAGTCTGCTTCTCCCTCTCCCACTCCCCCGTCTTGTGCTCTCTCTCTCTCTCTCTCTCTCTGTCTCTCACTCTCTCAAATAAATTCTTTAAAAAAAAAAAAAAGAAAAATCTTAAAATAAGTTTAGTAACAAAGAAAAGAAAAAGATGGAGGAATTTAAAAAGAAAAGGGGAGGGGGTGCCTGGCTGGCTCAGTTGGAAGAACACGTGACTCTTGATCTTGGGTTGTTAGTTCAAGTCCCACGTTGGGTGTAGAGATTACTTAAATAAATAAAACTTTTTAAAAAACCAAAAAAAAAATAAATAAAAAGAAAAGGGGAAAGTAGCTAGCTTGACTTAAATGCAATCATGCTCTGGAAAATATACGTTAAAATATTTTTAAAAATTATTTCATATACCAGCAATTAACAAGTGGAATTTAAAATTATACATACAAAATCTATAAAAGAAAACTATAAAACTCTGATAAAAGAAATCAAAGAACTAAATAAATGGAGAGATATTCCATGGTCATGGATAGGAAGAGTCAAGATGCCAGTTCTTCCCAACTTGATCTATAGATTCAATACAATCCCAATCAAAATTCCAGCACGTTATTCTGTGGATATAAACAAATTCATTCCAAAGTTCGTGTGTGGAGGCAAAGTACCCAGAAGACCCAACACAATATTGAAGGATAAGAGCAAAACTGGAAGACTACAACTACCCAACTTCAAGACTTACTATAAAATTACAGTAACCAATACAGGATGGTAGTGATGAAAGAAGAGACAAATAGATCAAAAGAAAAGAATAGAGAGCCCAGAAACAGATTCACACAAATACAGTCAACTGATCTTTGACTGAATAAAGTACAGGTAATACAATGGAGAAAAGACAGCCTTTCCAAAAATGGTGCTGGAACAAATGGACATCCACATGCAAAAAAAATGAATCTTGACACAGACCTTAAATCCTTCACAAGAATGTAACTCAAAATGAAATCACAGACCCAAATGTAAAATGAAAGACTACAGAACTCCTTGAAGATAACATAGAACAAAAACCTCAAGGGCCGTGGACATGGTGATGACCACCAAAAGCACAGGTCATGAAAGAAATAACTGATAACCTGGACTTTATTAAAATTTAAAACTTCTCAACTGTGAAGGACAAAACAAGAAAATGAGAGGATAAGCCACAGATTGAGAAAATATTTACAAAAGATGTATTTGATAGAGGCTTGTTATCCAAAATATACAAAGAACTCACAAAACTCAACAACAGGAAAATGAACCACCCAACTGAAAAATGGGCAAAGATCTGAACAGAAGCCCCACAAAAAAAGATATATAGATGGCAGAAAAACGTATCAGTGATGCTCCACATCATATGTCATTAGAGGAATACAAATTAAGACAATAGTGAGATACCACTACACTCCTATTAGGATGGCCAAAATCCAGAACGCTGACAAAACCAAATACTGACAAGCATGTGGAATAACATGAACTGTCATTCACTGCTGGTGGGAATGCAAAATGGTACAACCACTTGGGAAGTATGGTGCTTTCTTACAAAACTAAACAAACTCTTACCTTACAATGCAGCAATCACACTCCTTGATGTTTACCAAAAGGAGTAAAACTTACTTCCATACAAAAACCCACACAGAGATGTTTACAGCAGCTTTGTTCATAACTGCCAAAACTTGGAAGCAACCAACATGTCCTTCAGTAGGTGAATGGATAAATAAACTGTGCTACATCCAGACAACGGAATTCTATTCAGTGGTAAAGAGAAATGAGCTAATGAGCCATGAAAAGACATGGAGGAAGCTTTAATGCATACTACTAAGTGAAGGAAGCCAATTTAAAAAGGCTACATACCGTATGATTCCAACCAAATGACATTCTAGAAAAGGCAAAACTATGGAGACAGTAAAAAGGTAAGTGGTTGCCAGGGGTTAGGGAGAGATGAAGAGGCAGAGCACAGAGGATTTTTTTAGGGCAGTGAAACTAATCTGTACTGATACGATAATGATGGGTACATTTCATTATACATTTATCAAAACCCACAGGGTGTATAACACCAAGAGTGAACCTTAATGTAAACTATGGTGTGGAGTGCTAACGATATCTCAGTGTAGGTTCATCAACTGTAACAAATGTACCACTCTGATGTAGGACACTGATAGTAGGGGAGGCTGTGCACGTGTGACGTGTGGGGCAGAGAGTACAGAGGAACTCTCTGCACTTGCTGATTTTGATGTGAACCTAAAGCTGCCCTAAAAAATAAAGTCTATTTAAAAGGAAAAAGGTTTTTCAATTGTCAAAGGAACTTCTAAAATACAGGAACTTTCAGTAATGAGCACTAGTTTTTAAAGTTTGTGGTAGGATTATTCTCTGAAGATCATTTTGGTCTGTTATAGTCTGCTAGAGAATTTCCCATGAAGATGAAAACCAAAGACATATTATTTGAGCTTTGGATATGACCATTAAAAGTCTCTGTCCCTGTTCAGTTGGGTTTTAGGCTGTCTCCCCTCAGCTTGTCCACTCAGCTGGAAAGAAGGTCAGCCCTCATACGCCGCTCTACAGAACGAGCCCAGTCCTTTCATACCGTCTTGTTCTTCGCTACTGAGGAACAAGTTCTCATAATAGTTCACACTAAGGTATCACTGCCTTGAGAGAACATGCTTAAATACAAAAAAAAAAAAAAAAAAAAAAAATGAGGTTCTAATAATAGGAATTATTGTTATCAAGCAAGGGCCAATGGGAGAGAGAACAGGGAGCAGACAACCTCCGACCTGCCTCTCATATCATACCGTGCAGCTGCTAGCCCTACCTAGCAGCCCACCCTGGGCCCATTCACATTCCCAGGAAGGACCATTGACTCTCTGAATCCAAACCATTTTTGCCCCTAGGCAATATTTTTCTTTTTAGGGTGCACGGCAAGCATGACTCTGTCTTAGGATCTCTGTCCTTACTAGTTCCTCTGTTGAGAATATACTTTCTTGAATATCCATACGGCTTGCTCCCCCACATGGAAAAGATTACCACTGAGATAGTTTTGGCTCCCTTGATTACCCAGGGTCTTCACATTTCTCTAACAGCCTTGTTACTCATGGGTCACTGACAGATAATCAGAATGTTAGAGCTGGAAGGGACCTCAGACACCACCTATCTGATGGTTTCCAGACTTGACTCATCATTAGAATTACCTCAGTTCTGTGTATTGGTTGGTTTTTTAATCATCGAAACTTCACAGGCTCCACTTCCACAAATTCGGTCAAGTGGATCTGAAACGGAGCTCAGGAAGCTACATTTTAAAAATATTTGATGATCACTGACCTAATCTACCACTTCTATTATTTTTTTTTTAAGATTTTATTTATTTATTTGAGACAGAGAAAAAGAGAGCACAAGTGGGGAGGAGGATCAGTGGGAGAGGGAGAAGCAGACTCCCCGCTGAGCAGGGAGCCTGATGCGGGGCTGGATCCCAGGACCCTGAGATCATGACCAGAGCCCAGGGCAGACGCTTAACCGACTGAGCCACCCAGGTGTCCCCACTTCTATTATTTTTTTGTAGAAGAGAAAATAGAAGCACAAAGGGATGAGGTGATGTTCCCAAAGACACAGTGAGTTCAAGGCAGAGATGAACCCTCTGATCGTAAGATCAGGGTAGAGAAGATCCCCAGATCAAAGATGTTTCCACTGTATCTGGTACTACAGTCTAGATTTTCACATATTAGAATAGAATTAGATTTTTTTTTAAATTAGTAAGTGAAAAAACTAAGCTTAGCATTACTACATTTTTTGTTTTTTGCCTTTGGGCAGGGTGAGGCATGCAAGCGAAAGGAAAGGGCACATCAAGAAAAAAAGACAGCATTTTAATTCACATCTGTTCTATAAAGACCTGGGAGTAGCTTGTGGGTTTTTTGTTTTTTTTTTTTAACCTTTCTAAACTAGTAAGAGAAGGATTAAACTCTTCAACATACAAACACTGATGGATGGACATATGTCTGATACTCAATAACCTACATAAACGTGAGATCCCATAAAAGGAGAAGAGAATTGCAGGGAACCTTGGTGTTTCTAGAGCCCACAGACTGGATTCCCTTTGGTGAATTTTTTAAGATTTTATTTATTTGTCAGAGAGAGAGCGAGAGAGAGCAAGCACAAGCAGAGGAAGCGGTAGACAGAGGGAAAGCAGGCTCCCCGATGAGCAAAGAGCCCAATGCAGGACTTGATCCCACTCCTGGGATCATGAGCTGAGCCGAAGGCAGACGTTTAACCAACTGAGCCACCCAGGTGCCCCCCCTATGGTGAATTTTGATGGGGAGTTTAATTATAATCTTAGAAGGGTCACAGGTTATTGCTCTCACCAATTCCCACCAGGGCTTGCTACATCATTATTCAGCAGTTATTCAGCTTTTGTTACTATAACAATAAAAGGATAAGGCTAAGCCACAGCCTGACTCACAACAGGAGTCATAACATAAGAACCAGGAATCACAGACCTGTGCAGCCGAGTATTCCAGCTCAGCATACAGCTGAGTGGGATTTGAGGGAAAAAGGCTTCGGAAGCTACCCAATGACTTGGCCTGCAGACCCCAGAGCTGGAGTATTCTTGTCTTCTGTCTGAAATACAGTCATTCTGGACATAATGAGTTATAGTAACTAATAATAAGGACTTTACCCTGTTAGGTCATCAACACTCAGCAAAATAAGACCCAGACAAAAGTTTACGTGAATTGTCGGTCTACATGAAGCAAGTTCACACTTTCTTCAAAACCCCTCTACACAGGGGCTTTAGCAAGGGGCACCTGGGTGGCTCAGTCAGTTAAGCGTCTGCCTTTGGCTTGGGTCATGATCCCAGGGTCCTGGGATGGAGTCCTGCATGGGGCTCCCTGCTCAGCAGGGAGCCGCTTCTCCCTCTCCTCCCTGCTTGTGCTCTCTAAGATCTAAAACAAAACAAAACAAAACACCCTGTATACCAAGACTGCTCTGATTCATTCCCAAGAAGGTATGTGGCCTGAGGGAAAAGATGAATGTTTTTTAAAACCTAAATCAGACATAACTTTGTAGCAATACCAAGTTACCACTGCATTCCTTCATTCATTCACTCATTCTCAAATTACATCTCTGAATCCCAACCATCAGCCAGTGGAAATGAACTCTTAGGGAGTCAACGAAAATTCCTCCTGGCTCATAAAATCAGTGAAAGGGGAAGGAATGCAGAAAGGGCAGAAGAACTCATGACGCCAATACTCGATGCATCTGAAAGAGTCACACCCAGCAATTTCAACCTCTGTGAAGCTTGTCGCAAAGCACAAGACCATCAGCAGACTAGGGTTTGGTGGTTTTCTCTCCCCACTTGATTCAACCTAACAGCTACATTTTCTACATAGTATCAAAGTAGAAATAGTTTTTACAGTGTTTCTAAATGAAGAACAACAATGAAAAACACTCTCCCCTTCCCTACAACATGCATGAGACTTCAGCCCTTTTTCACTAAATTTTTCAGAATAGAATGCTTTGGTTCGTTGCCTTAGCATATCTGTCTCTAAATCTGTGACTATCTTTGTATTTCCTACTCAGTCATTCTAACTGCTATAAATAAAGACTGGTAGTAAAATTGTAGTCAGCTTATCTCTGTGAAGCAGTTAACTAGGGGAAAGAAAATAAACCCTCGTTTCTGTACTTTTCTTGTTGAGCAACTACCACAAACCAATCTAAGACTCTTTCTTTTTTGATAGAACTGGTTCATCCAAATTGTAGACAAGTCGGATATATACACTCATTAATGAAGGGCTGAAGCCCTTCCTAACCTAGTGATTGTAAAGCAGTACAAAGAGTCTCTGTTGAATCTAAATTCCAAGATATAAAACTTAAAGCACCATTGACTCCGAAGTGCTTTGTTTCGGTTCCTCTTCTGTGTGGATAGCTATACTTCTTAAGACAAGGTTATGTCAAATTTTTTCTTGCCATCAGAGAAACAATGATCCGCTAATAAACTTGGCAAATAATCCTAGATTTCTCACATCAACAGCCCTATGGTTATCTAATTTGCTGGTAAAGTGAAAAAATCAAGTCATTAACAGCTTTGCTACAGTTGGTATCTTAAGGAAGAAGAAAGAGATTATGGAAGACTATGCCATATACCCAGCATCCTATCAGTTACTGGATTTGAGGTGAGTTTTTTTTTATTGATAAACCATTTAAAATGTTTCATCAAACTCTGCAGGTTTTTGTTGATTCTGGATTTTGTGAAATAAATAAAACTCCAATATCTGTCATTCTAGAGATTAAGGAGAAAGGAAGTGAAGGACAGACTTCTATCCTGATGTTTCATTCCACATGAGCCATAATGGGAAAGATTAAAATGTTTCTTTCTGCACTGAACTGTGTCAGTTTTACACCCTGGCCAGTCACTGTTAGGTATCCATCATGACTCCTCTGTATTTGTGGAATCCTTCTCTTCACCTTTAGAGTAACTGGGAAATCATGAGGATAGATAGAAGAAAAAAAAAAAAAAACCTACTTATCAGTGTGGTCAGCTAAAATTATTGATTTAAGATATCTAAGAGCAAAGAGGGAGTTGAAGTCATACTTAACTGACCGCCACCTGACTTGGACAAACAGATAACTCGTGAACACTTTGGAGCCAGATCCTTACAGTGTAAGCTCCTGTCAATAATTCACCCTACCCTGGAGACTGGCCCAAGGCCTAAAGAAATTCAGGAAACCAAACACAACACTGCAAATAACGAATACGTTTTCAAGATCGTAGGAAGGGGAAGAGAAAGTGTGTAAGATCTACCGAAACAACTGGTCTGACTAGAAATGAATTCCAATTAATTGCTAAGTATATGTCATCACCATATTCTAAAAAAAGAAAAGGCAATAACACTTACGAAAATTTTTTGTTAAAGTGTTGTTTAATTAAAAATTATTAAAACTCACTAAAGAATATTAGGTTCACTGAAAGTGATAAGCAGCAGCTCATACCAAAATGTTTTGAAGTTTAAAAAAAAAAAAAATGTGTGGCCCTGAGTATTATTTTCTTATGTGGATGCTGTCCTCATCACCCCAAACACCTATTTGGGGACTCTAGAACTGTATGAATAACAAAAATAGGGACTACAAAAGGTCCTGATGCTACTTCTTAGAATTTCATAGGAGGAAAGGATTTTTTTTTTTTTTTAATTATCTGAACCAACTTCATAGCCTAGAGTTAAAAGTGAGACCAGAAAAGCCAGAAGACTCCCCCGTGGTTATAAGGCTCTTGGGCAGCAGAGCTGGGGATCAGGGTCAGGATTCAGATCCAGATCAACTGGGTGACAATCCATTACTCTCTCCTATCACTCAGCTGTCCTTTCTTGATAAGAAACAGATAAAAACAGTATAAAAGTGAAATTCTTGTCTGAACACTCAAATGTATTTTTCTAATGTACATCATTCATTACCACTTCCTCTATAAATCTCTCTCTTTAATTGAGTGGACAGCAAGTGACCCAGTACCTATATAATGATTTCCATCACTTCTCCCTAACTCTTCAATCGGCTGGGCTCTTATACCGAAGTAGACTATTTACCATTTTGTTAAGCTTCTACTAAAGAAAGACAATGATTTTTATATGAAAGAAACTATATCCTGATTTTTAATCAACCAAGAAATGTATTGATGGAGAAAGTTTATGACATGTTAATTTTAAGAAAACTTCTATAAAGAAAAAAAGTAACATTTAAGTGAATTTAGAAACTTACTTTTTACACTAACCATGAGAATCAAGCTTAACTTGATTTTTAACTTTGGCTCTCCTTCTACCTATCTACATCAGATTTTGGAGTGAAATGCAATTCTCAAAGGATTTTTCCTTTTCCTTGATAATGCAATAAAATTCTTTACAAATATGTTTCAATTAAGAGCTATTACTAATTAAATTAATAAATTCTTCCAAAATGGATGACATAATCACCCTTAAAGAACATAGTAAATGTAATGTTATTCTCTTTATGTAAGCTCCATCATTAAAATTAGTTCAGCATAATACCATCCTTCTCATGAAAATAATTTTCCAGAAGACTGGTCTCTCTCTCCCACCACCCTACCTCCATCTACCATTCAAACTACAAAGTGAGAACTTCCATTCCTGTGCCCCATCTACCAACTGCTGTGCTACTTCAGGACTGCAACTCTTGTTCTTGATCATCTCTGTGAATAGTACTGTTCAAACTTCAACATAGGACAAAGATGTAACCATTTCTTGCAAGCTGGCTCCAGCAGAAGTAATGAAAAGAAAGCAGATGGGTAGCAGAATTCAAACAGTCAAAAAAATAACCATGCTGGGACGCCTGGGTGGCTCAGTTGGTTAGGCGTCTGCCTTCAGCTCAGGTCATGATCCCAGGGTCTTGGGATCGAGTCCCACATCTGGCTCCTTGCTCAGTGGGGAGCCTGCTTCTCCCTCTGGCTGCAGCTCCCCCATGCTCCTGCTCACTCCCTCTCGCGCGCTCTCTCTCTCTCTCACACACACACACACACACACACACACAAATAAAATCTTAAAAAAAAAAAAATGCCTACACCTTTTCTATACAGGAAAGGACTTATTTCTACATACCCACCAACCACCCCATGTCCAACTAAAAGTACTCTTGAAAAACAACTTTCAGATCAATATAATTTCATCTGTTTGGTACTCAGGGATTTAAATAAAAATTTCTCTGAGATTTTAAAACAGAACTGAAGTTTCAAACCTGTTGCTGAGTTCGGTGTGATCGGTGCCCCTTCCTACCCTGGCACGTTTTCGAGTCTTTGGGCATAAAAGTGCCTTGTAAGTCCTCTCAGCACCAGAACTGGCATTACACACACATCTGGCTGAATCCTGCCAGCCCCCTGGCCGATTTGCAGTCTTCGAAGAGCCGCCACACATCTCCTGGGTGGTTGAGCTTTCTTCTGCTTTATCCTGACTATCAACATGGACCTGGGACACAAACGTTGAAGATTCTCTGTTGTTTGAGGGATATTCCACACTGACCAGCTGTCCTAAATTATCACTGTACTCCCTATACGGTAGGTGAGGCAAGCTACTTGGCAGCAGCCTACTAATTTCCTCTTTCAAAATTAAAAAAAAAGAGAGAGAGAGAGAAAAAAAAAAAGGAACATTCATTTGTTACATAAATTAAGCCTGCCAAAGTATTAGGAAGTCAGATGTATCCATCATGTTATAAAATACGCTCTCAGCAGGACCATTATAAACAGACAAATCCAAATCCCACTTCCTACTTTTGTTCCTAAGCTTGTACTCTGGTCAGCAAAAGACATAACACCCAACAGGTTGAGCAGCTTGGTCTGACTCATTCCATCTGTGCTTCCCTGTTGGAGATTATGTAGTAGTCAATTAATTGGTCACAAGACCTATTCATATGGCTCTAGGCAAATGCAGTGACTTGCCCTCAGCTGCAAGGTTGCTCTGACATTGGCCACACCACCCTCTTTAATGGCTCTCATGTGAGCAAGTGTCAGCTGACAGGTCTTACTCTGCAACCTTGCAAAACTCTACGCAGAGCAAGTGAGGGAGATGGTTACACACAACAAAGGTAGGTCTTAATGTACAGGAGGTGATGTGGGGGAGGTAGAATAGGGACACATCCTTGCTTTAATACCAAATATACATATGTAGATATGTAAGAAAAATTTTATACATACACACACACATACATATGTAAGAAAATTAATAATAAATGAGAAGCCATAAACTCTCTCTCAACTCTTGCACTGAATTCCTGATTCCTGGATATATTCAGAACATGAAAGCCCTGAACCACCAGAACGCAAGGACAAAAGTAGTTCAGATTTGAATTCTGACACTAAGGTACTTCATCTGTAAAATGAAATACTGTTATAGAATCAACATGATTTATCCACAGTACTGAGTTCATGGAAAAAATAATTTTTCTTTAAGAAGAAATAAAAAGCACAGGTCCCTAAAATATAGGTCAGATCTTGAAAACTATAAGGGATTGTCTCAACTCATTTTCCTCTTCCTCATTCTTGAATTTGGCTGAAGAAAATATTAATAGATCCCTAAAATCTGATGAACCGTTGGCTGGGTCTCTAGTGTCAGGAGGATTTAAATATGTCTTTGTACATGGCAGCCAAATATTTCACCCCACAAGTGTGAGAAAAATCTAATGCTATCGGGGCAGAGGCCTCAATTACCTTAAAGACATTATATCTATGTGACACTAAAGTTCCTTTATAACAAACCCCAAAAGATCTTAAATACACCCTCCCCTGAGAAATAAAGATTGCAACACACCTACAACAATGACTAGACTTCTCTGTGCATGTAATGAACGGACAGTGCCAAGATAAAACCAGATTAGTAGAAAATGAATTCATTTTTCCAGGAAGGGGAACACATTTTGACCTTAAAACTTAACTGTGTGGCCACCATGTGATCCTGGGTTCTTCTTTTTCCCCTAAACTGTCTTTAAAATCACTTTCTCTTCTTAACAGAGAATCAGAAGCTCACTTACGTAAGCACTCTTTAGTCTTCCATCTTAGGCACAGAGCAGCTGGATGAGGAAAGGCTCAAAGGAAAGCCTCCTTTCGCCATTATCATGCCCACTTCCTAAGCAGCCCATGTGAGGCCCCAAATCAGTGTCTCCAAATCACCTAGGGTTTACCTCCTTTAAAATCACAGGAGAAATGAAAGTATAGTTTGTCCAAAAGAAAACCACAGGCCCCAAAACGTGTTTCTCTGGCCAGACCAAGTCAGCAGGCCAGAGCTCACCAACTAACTGAATTGCAGTTTCAACCTCCCCTAGCATTCTGTCTTAGCCCGTCAATCAGGAATTTTCAGACAAGCACCAATGAGAAAATCTACTGCAGGGGTCCCTTCCACCAACCCCCACAAAGGAAGTTGAGGTAATCTGCAGAGTGACACCCCTGCCCTATCTTTCTTTTCTTTTGCTTATACCTTTCTTGATCCACCCTCCTTCCTATAAAAACTTTGCATTTTGTATGACTCCTTGGAACACCCCTCTCCATTTGCTAGGTGGGATACTGCTTGATTCATGAGTCATTTAGATCTTCAAATTTACTTGGTTGAATTTTATCTTTTAACATGTTCAATGTTAATGGGGTAGGCTGTAAAAATAGCAAAATAACTGAATTTTATAAAATATGTAGAAGTGCTTAGGGAATAGATCCCATTTTTTATATGTAAAAAATAAATTAAGGGTGCCTGGGTGGCTCAGTCGGTTAAGCGACCGCCTTTGGCTCGGGTCATGATCTCGGGGTCCTGGGATGGAGCCCCGCATCGGGCTCTCTGCTCAGCAAGGAGTCTGCTTCTCCCTCTCCCTCTGCCTGCCGCTCCCCCTGCTTGTACTCTCTCTCTCTCATAAATAAATAAAAACTTTAAATAAATATATTAATTAATTAAAAATAAATAAAAAATAAAGTTTTAAAACTGCCATCTCTAAAAAATATTTATCTAGGACCTAATGAAAGGACATGAAATCCTCTTTTTTTCCTTCCTTTGAGGTGGGGAGGGGAGGTGGAGGCACAGAAGGAGAGGGAGAGAGAGAATCTTAAGCAGGCCCGAAGCCCAGTGTGGAGCCCAATGCAAAGCTTCATCTTACAACCCTGAAATCATAACCTGAGCCTAAATCAAGAGTTGGACACTTAACCGACTGAGCCACTAGGTGCCCCATGAAACCCTCTTTTTAAATATGTATTCTGAACAAATATTTAACCTAGTAGTTAGCCACAGAGCTGTTCAGTCATCCTGATATTTTACATTTTCTAAAGGCTTCAAATACTGTTACAAGATGCAAATGTTATCCCCTATCCAGATGACGCAAACATTTTAAATGATCAGAATAAGATGATAAGAAAATGACAACATAGTTACAAAGGATAATTGGATGAAATAAGGATCAAACTAAACTGCATTGGGAAGGAATTCCGTTAAACAGAAGCTAAACCCCTTTTGTATGTTTCTTTCATTCAGCCAGCCGTCTTTAACTGAACACTCCACACCAGTCACCGTTTCTCCCTAAATTCAGTCAGCATACCTTTTATCCACCACTTCCTTGGTTGTGTGGTGCTCAAACACAGTATGCTTATAAACACAGATTGCTGGATCTACCCCCAGGGTTTCTGATTCAGCAGTTCTGAGGTGGAGTCTGAGAATGTACATTTCTGACAAATTCTGAGGATGCTATTGCTGCTTGCCTGGGAACCACACATTTGAGAAACACTTCCTTGGTAAAAATTTCATCTTCCCCATGATGACTTCCTAGGCTGGAAGATCTTTTTCTCCCTTGAATTCCTCTACGATTTTTTTTTTTTTTTTAAGATGCATTTGTTTTAGAGAAAGAGACAGAGCCTGTGTGAGCAGGGGAGGGGGTGGGCAGAGGGAGAAGAGAGAGAGTGAACCCTCAAGCGGACTCCCCGCCTAGCAAGGAGCCCGATGCCAGGCTCAGTCCCCAGGACCCGGAGATCATGACCTGAGCTGAAATCAAGAGTTACATGCTTAACCAACGAGCCACTCAGGCATCCCCCTCTATAATTTTTTTAAACCACACTTTTAACACTTAACACATAACTGCTTTGAAACAAAGTAGTGTGCATATCTTATGATCCTAACTAGATCATAAATTCTGAGTGTAAAAACTGGGTTTTAACATTCATCTTTGTACCTCATACAGGTCTTACATTTGATAGATGTTCAACAGATAACTTTTTGAGTTTTAATGTAAATATTCAGTGGTATTAAACCTATGATATGAATCTACCTACAACAAGCAGTGTGCTCCTTTAACAGTCTAATGCATATTTTCTGCCCAAGAGGGTACTTGTGTTTAAACACGCGTACTCTTTCATTTATTACGGCAAAAGTTCCTTTAGAAGCTTTAACAACATTTTGTGTTCACTCCAATCAATGTGACTCATGCAGTATGGTAACAAAGAAATTTAAAACTTTTAAAAAGTGAAAAAGCCATTTCCTTCGTCCCTCCCCTTAATAACCCTTAATTCCACAGCTCAAAATCTGATAAAACGTAATAGAGATGTATATCAAAACCACAACCATTGTACTTAAAAAAGAGATGCCTCTATAGGACTCCAAATTTCCTTATATTTAAATGGTTTAAAACTTCTTCAGTAAGTGGAAAAACAAGTAATAATTATATCATCACAACCATTCTTCTGAGACATTATGAAACTGTTTAAAAGCATAAAGTCGAACAAAAATCAAAATGGCTAACTAATGCTTCAGCAAAGCTCGGTTTTAAAGTAACCTTTTCCCCTCTCTTCTGCAAACCTCCCCTCCTCCCTTCCTAGCCTTTTGTTTCAGGAACCCAGTCCCACCCTAAAGACAAGACAAAGAGGGTTAGTTGCAGGTGCATAGTTCCCGCCAAAATCAACTAGAGCCTGTATTTCCCTACAAAACCCCCCAGCCCCTTCCTCAGGGTGGGCTCGCACTTTCTGAAGGCCACAGTCTGCTGCAGCCTCCTTTGCCCGGCAAAGCAATAAAGCTATTGTTCCTCTTTATTCCAAACTCTGTCTCCATGCTATATTTTGGCTCCAAAGCACGGAGGTCAGTTTTCAACAATCAGAGCAGCTCATACAGTGGCTACGAGAAAGGTATCTTCAGATCTTCGGTGCCCCAAAATCTGTTCTGTACCTCAATCTGATCTTTTCTTCTCAATCTTCTTTCTTTTTTTTCTTTTTTTTTTTTTTTAATTTTATTTATTTATTTGACAGAGAGAATGAGATAGAGAGAGAGAGCATGAGAGGGAGGAGGGTCAGAGGGAGAAGCAGACTCCCTGCCGAGCAGGGAGCCCGATGCGGGACCCGATCCCGGGACTCCAGGATCATGACCTGAGCCGAAGGCAGTCGCTTAACCAACTGAGCCACCCAGGCGCCCTCTTCTCAATCTTCTGTTTCCTGAAATGGAATCATACTCTGGGAAGTACCCATACTGTGACTCATTATCACACTGGACACCCCGATCTTAAATACTAACATACATACAGAATTTATCATCATCCCTATTTGCAGTGCTACTCATGGTAAAGTTCTCTATTTCCTTCACACAGCTCGGCCATGTCTCCACATTTAGGAAAGTATCTGCAGTCTCTGCTTGGACTCCCACACTCCACCTGCAGTTCAATACACTGACTAGAACTGCGGCTGTCACCACAGATACTTTCACAATACACATGAAATTTATCAGATGTTAGAGGTGAGGATTAGGGAAGTGTGGAAGTATGGGGAGGTCACATGACAGACATAAGGAAGGAAGACTACTGGTTCAACTTTTTTTTTTTTAAGTAAACTCTACCCCCCCCCCCAACGTGGGGCTCAGACTCACGACCCAGAGATCAAGAGTCACATGCTCTACTGACAGAGCCAGCCGGGTGCCCGTGGTTCAACTTTTTAACCTATATGTGTATTGCTTCCAATCTCATAGCCAGCGCTAAGCAGTCCGAGAGAAGAGCGCCAAGTTTATGAGATCAGAAATGGTGTATCATTCGGATCATACAAGGCCAATACCTGGTACTGAGGATACTAGTCCAATCCCTTTTTTTTTTTTGCCGTTGGCCAAAATCTCTAATCAACCAGAACACTACTTCCTGTTGTGTCCAGACTCCTCTGCAAATCCTTTCAATGCAGTGTTCCAGGGACCCACTGCAACCCAAAAGATTTGGTATCTGAGGAAAAATCCATTCCTATGCCTGATTTAGAGTTGGGACAGTTAAAGTCAGGAAGGTTTCCAGGTAAGTATTCACACACTTCTGCATTCCCTTGACTTCACACTCTTCAGGTGATAAAAACAGTGATCACTATATGTAATGAAAAACTAACTCGAAAGCCACACCTGAGAGATGGGTTTAAAGAGAGAAAAAACGAAGGCCTAACATAGTTCCCCCAAAATCCAGTCTAATTATTCTTATCTAATGTATCTTTCTATAAAGGATCTTTCTCTGGGGCACCTGGGTGGCTCAGTCAGTTAAGCATCCAACTCTTGATTTTGGCTCAGGTCATGATCTCAGGGTTGTGGGATGGAGCCCTGCATCAGGCTCTGGGCTCAGTGTGGAGTCTGCTTGTCCTTCTCCCTCTGCTCCTGTCCTCCCCCACCCCCACACTCAGGTGCTCTCTCACTCTCTATCTCTAAAATAAATAAATAAAATCTTTTTTTTTTTTAAGATTTTATTTATTTATTTGAGAGAGAATGAGAGACAAAGAGCATGAGAGGGAGGAGGGTCAGAGAGAGAAGCAGGCTCCCCGCCGAGCAGGGAGCCCGATGCGGGACTCGATCCTGGGACTCCAGGATCATGACCTGAGCCGAAGGCAGTCGCTTAACCAACTGAGCCACCCAGGTGCCCCAATAAATAAAATCTTAAAAAAAAAAAAAAAGAACTTTTCACTGCCTATTCACATTACCTTAATGAGAAAAAAAGAACAATAAATGGAGGGGAGGTAGTGGGACTCCTGATCCATAGCTATTACAATCGACCCTCCTTTTATCGGAAAAATTCCTTCTCTTCCATAAAACCTTTTCCACATCCACAAACAACTGA
This sequence comes from Mirounga leonina, assembly GCF_011800145.1. Classification (NCBI taxonomy): domain Eukaryota; kingdom Metazoa; phylum Chordata; class Mammalia; order Carnivora; family Phocidae; genus Mirounga; species Mirounga leonina. The sequence continues at coordinate 27,497,415 of NW_023270454.1, forward strand.
TCACAAGCCCTTTTACCAGTAGTTTTCAAAGCACGAGCCCCAGAAGGAGACACAAAAAGGTTATGAGATGCTGGCAAACTACTGTTTCTTATTTGGGTGTTGTGAATATGTGGCAAGCAGAATATGTATACTTTTCTGTCTGTATATTATAGTTCAATTTGAAGTTTTTTTTTTTTAAGATATTAAAAATTTATTTGAGAGAGACAGAGCACAAGTTGGGGGGCGGTGGGCAGAGGAAGAGAGAGAAGCAGACTCCCAGCTGAGCAGGGAGCTCGCTGTGGGGCTTGATCCCAGGACCCTGAGATCATGACCTGAGTGGAAGGTGGATGCTTAACCGACTCAGCCACCCAGGAGCCCCAAAGTTTATTTTTTTAAAATAAAAGGCACTCGTGCTAGGCTAGCACAAACCAAGGCAAGGAGATGAGATGGCTTTCTTGAAGCAGTATGCTTTCGGGGAATGGGCTGGTAGCTCTAATATCTTCTTTTAACAGAGGAAGAGAATGGAGCACAGAAAGGTTAAGGAACTGGTCCAACGTATGCAGCTTGTCAGAGGCAGAGCCAGGATATAAGTCCAGGCATCCCTGCTCAGGAGTGAGCCCCACCACTCCTCCTCCCACTATTCTGGCGGGAGGGAGGTCACAACTGCACCTGACCATCTGAGGACTGATGTAGGAAGAGGTGAGGGAGGAGGCAGTTGAATATCACCGACTAACAAATTAAATTCTTTCTCCTACATCTCGAGCCCCACGCCACTTACGATGTTTAGATTCTCACTAATTCAGTTCTCTGTGAGGACAAGGCCCCAGTCATGTGCACTGTGGGTGACTAAGTCTCTTGTCAGACACCTTGCCATGAACCTTGCCCTGCTCTCTGGTAAACAATCCCTGTCCCGGAGCCAAGCACACCAGCCATCCCACAGGATGCCTGCTCTGCCCTCCTCTCTTGACCCTGTTCGGTGAGTACTTCGGCTGAGGGACAGACTCCTAAGCAGAGTGGTTTCTTGATCCATACAAAGTTAGCTCAAATGTGCAATAAAATCAACCAGTATTACTTCTTTGACTTAAAATGAGGAACTACCTGGGAGACAATTTAGCTTTCAGACTTAGATAAAAGTTACATGAAAATTCAGGATGATCTTGCAGTACGTAATTATAATCCAGATTATTTTCCATTCCTATATACCCATACTTTGAAAAACAAAGCACATTACCCAGCACAGAAAAGCAACTGACAGAATGAATGAATGAGTGGCATGTCTTCAAGAAATCTGTGAAACAGAAAAATTCTTTTTTTTTTTTTTTTTAAGATTTTATTTATTTATTTGGAAGAGAGCAAGACGGAGAGGGAGAGGGAGAGGGAGCATGAGCAGGGGGGAGGGGCAGGCAGAGGAAGAAGCAGGCTCCCCGCGGAGCAGGGAGGGGCATCGATCCCAGGACCCTGGGTTCATGACCTGAGCCAAAGGCAGACGCTTAACTGACTGAGCCACCCAGGCGCCCCCAGAAAATTCTTATGTTACGAAGTTAAATAAAAAGAATGAGATACAAGGGGCGCCTGGGTGGCTCAGTCGTTAAGCGTCTGCCTTCGGCTCAGGTCATGATCCCGGGGTCCTGGGATCGAGTCCCTCATCAGGGTCCCTGCTCAGTGGGGAGCCTGCTTCTCCCTCTCCCACTCCCCCTGCTTGTGTTCCCTCTCTCGCTGTGTCTCTCTGTCAAGTAAATAAATAAAATCTTTAAAAAAAAAATGAAATACAAAATCATATATGAACTTTTGATAACAAGTGTGCTTTTAAAAGACCAAACCTAGAAAAAAGAACAAGAAAGAAATATCAGAATGTCTTTGAATGGCAGGACTAAGAATGCTTTTCCTTTTATTTGTCTCTACTTTCCATTTTTTGGATATGTATTATTTACAAACAATGGGTAAAGCTACTTTATTTTTTAAATCCTTGCTGCCAAACCAGTTACGATCACTTGATTTCTTTATTCTATAACAATTCTGCAGGCTTTATTGTAAGGAAATGGTCAGAGTCAAAACAATTTCAGACAGCTGAAAGGAAAAGCAAAGCATTCACCCTGTAAGAGTGCAATTCTACTCACACTAATTGTCCTTCAACATAATTGCTATTGTTAAGATTTATATAAGCCAGCAAAAAGTATATAGCTGTAGCTATATGCTCTTTTACAGTATCTAACTAAAAACAAAACTCCCCGATCTCCCTTTATTTGGAGACTTAGTTTTAGTACCTAGCAGCAATACAATACACATAACAACGACAGCATTTTTAATCTACACACATTACACTTTTTTTTTTTTTTAAGTGCTATTCAAAAGGCTACCTAACCAAGTACCAGCATGCTTACAACACAGATAAGGAAAAGAAAGATGAGACTCCGGGAGATCCTCAACCTAATAAATGAAACAGTGCCTCTGAGGATGAGAGTTACAATAAAACTGTGGCTGTAGCGATTTCATATCTAAACTTTAAGGGGAAAAAGAGGGGGCCAGGCCTGTTAATTCAAGGTTGTAAAGCTCTGCTGTGTTAACTCCCCGCCCACAAGAAGGGGCACTGCTTGTCTTTTTGTCTCAGTAAAATGATTCACTCTTCGTGGAATCAGCTAGATAACCAGCAATTTAGATAAAAACTTAAAAACTTTCATCACTTCTTTTTTTTAAAGATCAATATCAGACCTCAATCTACAATCCTTTCTCCTTATGCATGATTTTTACAACTCATCCCCACGTTTCACTGAAATTAATAACCACCACACAATTTCTTTTAAGATTTCCTAAAGTTAGAAACATATTAGCAACAAAATATTACACAACTCTTAAAGTTTAACTCTGATGTCCAGCTGGGCTGTCACTAGCATTTGGACCTTAGCCTAAGTATCAGCAGTCCAGACCTGCAGAAGTTGGAAACAGAGATACTGGGCTGGGGCCATCGTCTCTGAAATCATTCACAGGTCTCTGATTCTCTGCAAAGCATGTGAGCAGGGCACCCAGTTACAAAGAAAAGAAGAACAGGAATCTGACCACAACTGAAGGCGGGTGGGGCCAGGGACGTGGAGTCCCAAGGACATTCGATGGCACGGGCCGGACGGCAGGGGCAGTGGCAGAGGCTGTAGCAGTGGGGGCCTGGAGTACGATGTGTCTGAGCTAATAAAATGGCTGAAGAGGCAAGACAGCGTGGGGCTCCCTGGGCCCCCCCTCCAGGATGCTGCCAGGTATCCCTCTCCACCCCCTGGGGCACAGAGATTATATGTAAAAAGTCTTGAAGTCTGGTGTGTCTTCTAGGGGGGGCACCACTGCCTGCCCCTGGGGTCCTTTCTTATTTTCTGGAAAATCACACATGAGACTGCTGTCCTTGCTGCTGGGGGGCATATGCCCCAGCCCCTGCACCACCCCTGTGGCTGCCTGGGCAAGAGGAAAGGGGGGGTGGGCACGGTACCTGTAATCATTAAATACGAATTCAATTTTTTTTAAATGTTAATTACCTTGAAGAGCTATTGCAGACATTCCAATTCAACACATTGGCTCACTCTACCCATTGGACCAAAAATGGCTTTGTGTTATTGCCAGTGTTCAGTGTTCCCACTCTCCCCATCAAAACTGTCACTATTCTTACCAAATTGTATAGTTCATGAGAAGCATACTAGGAAAAAATACCTAGTGGAGAATTCTCAGCTATCTCCATCCCCCTTCCGTTTGGATATATATTTATAACATAAGGAAACTTTTCTCTTGATGCTTTGGAACAGAATCAGCTTGGATTACTCAAGTCCAAGTCCTAAAATGCTGTCAGCATTGAGACACAGCAGCTCACATGCCCAAGCCACAACTAAATGTTCAGCCACCCTGGCTGAGCATTAAGACCCTCTGCAATAAGCTTTCTCATTGTTCTGCACCTTCTTTTTAAAATTTTTTTTTAAAGATTTTCTTTTAATTTTTAAGCAATCTCCATGCCCAACGTGGGGCCCAAACTCACGACCCAGAGATCAAGAGATGTATGCTCTACCGACTGGGCCAGTCAGGCGCCCCAGGCCTGCACCTTCTTACATGCCTTGTTCCATTCAGGTAAACTAACCTGTGTCCCACACTAGACTGGTCTCCGAGTCTTCCAGCAGAAGAGTTTCATTGTAAAAAGGCCCTTCTCTCCCCCTCTCTTGTATTTATAACATTTTAAAAAACATTTTCAGGGCGCCTGGGTGGCTCAGTTGGTTAAGCGACTGCCTTCGGCTCAGGTCATGATCCCGGGGTCCTGGGATCGAGTCTCACATCGGGCTCCCAGCTCAGCGGGGAGCCTGCTTCTCCCTCTGACCCTCTCCTCTCTCATGCTGTTTCTCTCTCACTCGCTCTCTAATAAATAAATAAATAAAATCTTTAAAAAAAACCCAAAAAACAAAAAAAAAACCATTTTCAACCATTTGTAATTTTTTTGACATTTATAACAGGAGGATACAACTATCTCATAGAGGAATAAATAATTCACTCAAATTACTGTAAATGGCATTACACAAACAATAACTATCATTATTGTAACTATTATAGCCACTGGGATAATTCTGGAATTACTAGGAGTTATGCATTCATCTGTGCTGTAATTAAATAAAACAGCAAATGGGATCAAACAAAATAAAAAGCATATGACACTCTTCTACAATTTATAAAGCTATCTCATTGGTTCTGCAGAATAATTCACTAACTTGCTTTCAATATACGCTATTTAAAGACTTAGAGGGGGAGCCTGGGTGGCTCAGATGGTTAAGCGACTGCCTTCGGCTCAGGTCATGATCCCGGAGTCCCTGGATCGAGTCCCGCATCGGGCTCCCGGCTCAGCGGGGAGCCTGCTTCTCCCTCTGACCCTCTCCCCTCTCATGCTGTTTCTCTCTCGCTCGCTCTCTAAAAAATAAATAAATAAAAAAAATCTTTAAAAAAATAAAAAATAAAAATAAAGACTTAGAGGACTCCGTTTATTTATCCCTTCAAATATTTGATGTGCCGGGCAGACCCTGTTCAGCATGCTGATGATACCGAGAACAATGGTATCGGTGTGCTGACAACAGTCTCGAGGCAGATGCGGTGATGGTATCGAGGCCTATGGTGTTGTGGGCTTGGGGGTGCTTATTAGAAGTACCCAGAGCACTAAGGCCTCTCTCCTCACTCACCGCTGGTGACAGGAAAGCTGGAGAAAGGGAAGAAGTTTTATGGGGAGCACACGGTGCTTCTGGCTCCCCGCTGAACCCTGCCTATAGAGATACGGCAGCCCCGTCACAACCTCCACCGCTACCACCCTAGTAGCAACAGATACTAAAAAAAAAAAAGTTGCTTGGGAGCGGAAAGAAACCAATTTATGAGAAGAGAAAGCTGGGAAACGAGAGGCTGGGAAAAGATATTCAGCTCTGAATCAGCAGACTCTCATTTCTCTGAGTCAGTTCCTCATGACAAGGCTGAGTACTAGGAACTCAGGAGATGCCAGCAACCAGATGAGCAGTCGCTGTCAGCAGTGTCTCTGCCGAGAGGGTGTCATACTAGGGACAAGCACCCTGGACTAGACGGACAGAGCTATACCTAGTTCTGGCACAGTCATTCACTAGCCACAGGACTCCGGGGAAAGATACTCAACCTCTCTGAGCTTCAGTTTCCCCAGCTGGAAATAAATGGGTGATGGTGATACTTATTCTACCTATCTTAGAAGGATGTTAAAGATATTAAATGTGAGCATGTGAAAGTCCCTCTGAAAAACTGTACAGCTCTAAGCAAATGTGATGTGGTTTTTCTTTTTTTCTGCACATGTCCAAAAGTACTCCTTGTCCTACTTGAGTTACTACACTCATAGATGACTGCATTATATTTATACAACATGAAGCCAATATAAATAACTTTGGCCACAATGACATCTGGCAAATAATAATTTTATCCAATAAAGTCAGTCACCTCTCCAGCCCCCCACCCCAAAACATGGCCAATTCTCTGGAAGTTCCAGGCAATTAAACCCTCTAAAATAGACTCATTGCAAAGTCCCTTGGGAGAAATAAACTCATAGAACAAATTAATGCAACAGCTAGAAAATTATATCTACAAAATAATTTGCTTTCAAATTAACATAAGGCATTCTTTCTCCCATTGATAAATTCCTTTTCCACCTCCTGTGTACTTTCAATCATACCAGTTCCCCTCCTAAAATACCTTTCCTTTAATTCTCCAAGTCAAATCCTCAAAAATTTTTCAGGACCCAAAGCAAGCGCTATCTATCCCATAAAAATTCCCCACAGTGACCCTTTTCTGAAGACGTTTCAACATCTATAAAGGGAAGACAAAATGGATTCTATACACAATGCTTCTGAAGGATTCTCTATTTGTTTCTTAAAGTTCAGAATCTCCCAACAACCATGGTTCAGCTTTTCCCATTGGCTACACCTCAGAATGGTAGTCCCTGTCCTTTACACGCTGCCACGGTCACGGTGTAAAAAAGAACAGCTGCAGACCATGCACAATTCCCACAAAAGAACACATATGGAAGTGGTGTTTATCCAAAGTTGCCACAAATCTGCATTTTCGTAATAAAAAATTTCCAGATTGTAATGCTTTGTCAATGCTTCGTAATGTATAAATCTCTCCTCGTACCTCATCCCATACAGAATGTTAGAATGTCTGTTAGGAACTTCTAAACCAAATGATGGACTTCTTGAGGACACGCACACCACATCTTTACTTTCTTTTGTGTTTCACTTGTGTAGCTCAGCTAACACTGAGCAGAGAGAAGACACCTAGTAAATGGTGCTTAACTTAGAACTAACCTCTTTTCTTTCATATTTACTAAGTCTGCCTCACAAAATAGCTGTTTACCTAAATTATGGAAACAGTGACTCTCCGGGAAAACAAAACTCTTAAACTACAGCTCAAGGTGACATAGATTCAAATGCTCCTCTGAAAAAATAGTTCCATGTTTAAAAGTCTGACTGTATTTGATTAATCCAAAACACAATCTAATGGTAATCCTACTATCAGTTCTTAAAGGGATTCAGTTATATTCCGTCCAGTAGAACTGTCGTGAACACTGACTTTATTTATACAAGGAGAGTTTCCAAAGAAAAAGAAAAAGCTTCTTAGGGGGAAGTTTTCTTAGCAGGGAGAATTTCTAGTATTCATGACAGTACTCCTTTTGTTTATAAGAGCTACATTCAGGTACATCAGCAACTTCAATGTCATTACAAATACAAAGGGACCCCAAAATTTGGTCTTTAGAAGTAGTACCACCTAACAGTCATTTTCAAATTATTCCCTGGAAATTTAAAGGGCACAATGAAACACTGTCCATCAGAAATACATTGCAAGCCCCATATATAAAATTTTCTAGTACCCGCATTTTTTTAAGGTTTTATTTTTATTTTTAAGTAATCGCTACACCCAACGTGAGGCTCAAACTCACAACCCTGAGATCAAGAATCACATGCTCTACCAACCAGCCAGGGACCCCTCTGGTACCCACACTTTTAAAAAGCAAAAAGAAACAGGTGAAGTGAGTTTTAACAATTTATTTTATTTGGCCAACATATACACAATCCTATCTCAACATGTAATCAGTGTAAAAATTAATGAATTACTTTCCATTCTTTTTTTCACATTAAGTCTTTGAAAGCCAATGTGAATTTTATACTTCGAGAACATCTCGATTCAGACTAGCCACATTTCAAGTTTCCATCAGCCACATGTGGCTACCCAGATGAGCAGCACAGCGCTAGAAAACTCTTGAGAAGAACTAAGTGGTGGTACATGTATATACGATTTGCCTCTCCTTCATTTCCAAACCCCATCAAAATGACAAAAGACAAAAAAGACAAACCTAAGCCGGTGGCCAGGGGCAAAGTGTGGAAAACAAGTGTCAGAGTCAGAGTGTTAACAGTTGTCAGTGAAACCTTGCAAATAGTCAAGGGGAAGCTGGCTCACTCCCAACCCCCACGCAAACAGAACTGAGAGGAATCATTACCTCTATTTACCAAACAGTAAGTACGCACATTCACCAATCTCAAATGCCGTAATAATGAAAATCACAGGACAAGGGAAATGAAAATTGAAGAATCTGGGGCACCAACAGAAAACATCAACCTACCTCCTCTATAGAAGAAAAAGGATCTCATGGCAATTAGTCAACACTTTGGAGCAACTCTTGACCATTCACCCCATTTTTCTCCTCCTCTACCTAACTCTAATCAACAAACAAATCTTGTTGATTCTTCCTCGTGTCCTTCCCATGGTACAAAGAGGTTGGGGCTTGTAAACCAAAGAAGTGTATTGTACTCTGTACAGGAAAGAACCCTGCCACTCATTTGATACTCTGCATAGACCTCTTTAAGATTCCTTGATCATGTCTCAGGGCTCTTGGATCTCTGGAAACATGCACACGGTTACACCTCCTGGGCACTGAAATTATCTGTTAGCTTCTGGGCTCTTTGATCACTACATTATCCCTTGGGAACTCACCATTCCTTCCCATGAATGGTCGCTCCAACAACAAATGTGCTGTTCTCTGCCTTCTTTAAAAACAGCTGTGATTTCTACCCCCACCCATTTTCCAATATGACTTTGACTACAACCTCCTATTCTTACAGTTGTCTTATTCCCTCCAAGCCTGACCACTGACCTTACATAAGTTTCTTCCTATATCAAGCCCATTCTGGCTTACTTCTTTATCTTTCAAGCCCTACAAGTCATCACTTTGATTCCCCCCCCATCACTCCCTCAGTTGGAACAGCCCCCAAAACTCAGAATCAGTTGCCCATTTACCTTCTCCACTCTGAGGTTGATGAATGCCACACAGTACTTCCACTGTACGATCGATTCTCACTATTCGCAGTACTTATGTTTCTGTAAAGTTTCTGTGACAACTGAATTAGTGAATAATGAACCATTGCTCTTAGAGGGAATACAGGGTTAGGTTCCTACAAGCCTTATGGCCACAGTGCTTTCATCAATTGATTAATACTTAATATTGTCTTTTGGGTGTTTCCGCTTAAAGACACTTTAATATATATAGCTGCTTCATTAACATTGGAGTCACAGTCAACAGCACTATAACTCGTCCTGAATGAAGCTTACCCAACGCACAGATGGTCTCTATAAGCCCAGCCTTCTTGCCTTAGGAACACTAGACAGCACTTCAGCCGTATGCTTTAGGGCCATTTCAAACAGCAAAATCACCAACAACAAGCACAAAGATGCAAAACAAAAACAGAAACAAACCAACTAAACAAAAACACCCCAACCTCAACACTAAATAAAGAGACTGAAAACAACAACATTTGTTTACAGTATGAGAGCTGACAGAAGAAGGTTGTGCTGCCTGACCTCCACTGGGAACATGCACATCTGGCGACTCTAATATTTTGCTGCTCTGTGGATGTCCCTGAATGACCATAAAAGCATCACAAGTATTGACTCTGGTGGTTATAAACAAATTTTAGTGAGTAGGAGAATAGAGAAACCTGGAATCCACAAATAATGAAGATGGACTGTACTTAGTACTTGATAGGGCTTCTGTGACCATTTCCTCTGTTAAACCCTAACCTTCCTGAAAGCCGATCATGTCTCAGTCCTCCATCTTCCCAGAAACTAGCACAGTGCTTGGAATACAGAAACCACTTGCCCACGTTCACCTTTGCTTCCTATGAGAAAAACCTTTGCTTTTTCTAGTCCAAGAACAAGACTAGATAGACCCTGATCGCTGAGTCTCATGGTCTCTCACCTGCCCAGGGACACTGCTCTATCAGTTCCCCACCACCACCACCACCACCAACTCTTGCCTACTTTCAGCCCTTAATAATGCACTCAAAATTATCAATTTATGTAACCTCTGTTTTTTATTCTACACAATGCAGAGACATGTGGGAAATGAAACACACAGGGTCATTACTGACGGCGTACGATGACAGCTGAGGAGGCATTACCCTCTGTAAGCTTGTGGAAAGCAATGACATTCCAAAACAGAATTCCCTGCATTTAAAGTGGCCAGCTGTGAGGGGCGCCTGGGTGGCTCAGTCGGTTGAGCGTCTGCCTTTGGTTCAGGTCATGATTCTGGGGTCCTGGGATTGAGTCCCACCTCGGGCTCCCTGCTAAGTGGGGAGTCTGCTTCTCCCTCTCCCTCTGCCTGCTGCTCTCCCTGCTTGTGTGCTCACTTACTTGCTCTGTCAAATAAACAAATAAAATCTTAAAAAATAAAAAATAAAGTGGCCAGCTGTGACTGGTAAAATTCCTAGTATCACAAACATACCAACATGAAAACTCCTTAAAGGTTCTCAATGCAGAAAAAAAACAAGAAAAACAAAAAACAAAAACAAACAAAAAACCCTAGAGTATTTGCGAACACTAAAAGAAAGAATGAAGCTACACAGGGGGCTGGCAACAGTACTGCCTGAGAGTGTTTAGGGAGAAACCACAAATTCCCATCAGAAAAGTCCACCTTCTCATTTATTGCTGCTCCCTCCTCCACACACCCGTCACCCGTCCCCCTCACCACTCACCATTCCATAGAGTTAGACTTTCAGAAAACCAGGAAACAAACTCTGATCATAATAGCCTCGTTTTATTTTTAGAAAATCATCTGCAGGTAAAATGGAAAGACAACAAGAATAAAAAAAACTATGAGCTCAAATATGAGAATGACATACGTATTTAGTATTTAATTCTCCATATGGAAGGATAAAAGCTAAGAAAGTGCTAAGTGAAAATAAGAACTGAAAAAGAAAGGAATCTACTAGGCTTGGAGACTAGTCATTTAACAGCCGTCTACTGAGCACTTTTGTAAGCCCTCCTACCTCGACCTTTTGGTATACCGTTAAGTCCTATTACGTATGTTACAACGGAACAGTGTGAAACAACCTTCAGGAACTGAACTGCTCAGGGCAGGGATGTGTCTTATTCATTCTTATAGTCTACCAATTCATTATATCTGAAATATCAAAGACGCCTTTGAATGAAGATTTATCGTATAGGGTCTACAAGTTCATTCATAATTTTAGAGTTCAGAGTACAAATCAGAAATATTATGATAAAGGGTGGTCAGAATGCCTGGCTATCCTATGAAAACCAAGTTAACCTAAAATACAGCCATTACCCTAATAAATAAGTGAACTAACTGTTCTTCATAAAAATAACATCTTTAACATCTTAACAATGGGAAAATGTCTTCCAAGTCGTAAGAGCCTACTATTTTACATAGACACATAGACACACACACACAAACACACACACACACACACCAATCCTGCTCTTACAGGATTAGAAGAGGATGGCAAGAGACCACTCAAAAATCAAGAGGATAAGGAGCAGTTGCTGGAAGAAAGTACAGTTTTAAGAAGAGTAATCTGACATGGTTTAGACACCGTGAATACATCACGGTCCCCTCTTGCTCTAGGAAACAGAGTGGTTCAATGAGGCACCGTTACTTCCTGGTGTGAAGAAACACACTTTTTTCTGACTTTACAAAGAAATAAAGAAACAATGACAAGGGGTGACTGAAGATCAGGAAAGATCTGGTAAGTCTGGGCTGAGGTTATAGTGCTCTCCTATCTTATTGGTAGACAATGGTAACACCATCAGAAGCACAGATAAATGCACCTAATTAACTTCCCCATCAGAGTCATAGTAGAAATGCTCTGAAATTTTTCACAAATTTCCCTGGACACCAATCAAAAACTTTTCCCCTAAGTTAAGACATTGATTGAGCCCCGCATCGGGCTCTCTGCTTGGCGGGAGGCCTGCTTCTCCCTCTCCCCGCTGTCTCTCGGTCAAATAAATAAAATCTTAAAAAAAAAAAAAAGTCACACCCAGTAGAAGACAATATAATAAATGGTTAATTACTTACCTAGCTAACACAGCTCAGCTGCTTACTATGAGCCTAGTCTAGGACAGTACTTTGCTCTCACTACCTCATCTAATAGGGACTTTATTTCTGTTTTTAGATATAAAAAGTGAGATGGAAAGTAATTTGCCCAAAATTGCACAGCTGGTAGGCAGAAGAAGTGGAGTTCAAACCTGACACCCATACACACTCTTAACTGCTACACATTCTGCTTTGCTTTCTTTGGAAGTAAAAGGCTATATAATATACTGTAAATACTGAACGTATACACATTGGCTTTATATAGAAAGCGCTTAGAACAGTACCTGTACATAGTTTGTGCTCACTAAATTTTATTATTTTCATTATTCTATTAGGGCAGATTAGATGTAGGAAGGCAGGAACAAGCTCAAGAAATGGAACTTTTCAAATTACACTGCTGTGAAAGTCCAGTCTGGAGTTAACCTTTGCTTTTTACTACTGCCCCCTTAAAAAACTGATAAAGTCTATAGCAACAAATTGTTAGTCTCCTTCTTCTAGTACTCCTAATCTTTAATGGCTTTAATCAAAAGAATCCTAGCAGCATAGCAAACCCCTTCCTCCTTCTTCCTTTTCCCCTAAGTTAAGACATTGTTTCCACCTGGAACACCCTACCATCAGGGGACCTGCCATGACTATGCCAGATGACTACCACCTCTCGAGTAGAAAAAAGTCTGTTCCTTTCAGCAGGAAACTATTTTACTCTTACATAAGTTTTTCCTTTTACATTGTTTTTTATTCTTGACTATAAAGACAGAGTTGGCAGGGCGGGGAAAGTCAAGTGGCTTCTACGGCTACTTTATAGCCATAGGCACACCTGATTGCCAACAAAAGCTGAATGCCGGGAAATCCTGTGATTTCCAGGGAGGCTGTGACAATTATTAGATTAAATCCAGATTGTGGTCAACATCAATCAGGTGTTCCTCATGAGCCTAGCCTGTTCTATGTGGAACCCACTTTAACCTTTTTTTTTTTTTTTACTCATTTCAATTTTCACTTTAACCTTTCTTAAAGAACACAGCAACTTTTCAAGAGGCCTGTCCTTAGGTACAGCCTCTTCTCTCACAGAATGAACTACACTAAGCAATAGAGTGTTACAACTCCAAGAGCTTCCATAAAGAAACCAAGGCTAAACTATCACCTCCCTTGTCCTAAAATTACCCCCAACAAAATCTCCAAATAGGAGCATACGGCCAGCTCAGTCGGTAAAGCATGCAACTCTTAATCTCAGGGTCATGAGTTCAAGCTCCACATTGGGTGTGGAGCCTACTTAAAAATTTTTGAAAATAAATAAAATTGTTTTAAAAAGCCTCAAATAAAAGCTTAAAAGGCCTTCACAAAAGGAAAGGAAAGCTGGTCAAAGACATGAAGCTTACCACATGAGGTAAGAGAGCCTTGCCTATTCATTTATTCAAACATTTCCCAAGGGCCTATATATGTGCCAGGGGCAACCCAAAGTGAACGATACAAATATGGCCCGTTTATCCCTAGACTTAGAGTGGGAGAGTCATGCACAGGCAATTCCAGGCCAGCAGGATAGGGTGCAAAGTGCAATGATGAGGTATATGTAGTGCCCTGGAGGGCCAGGACACTATCAGTACAGACTTCCAGCTATCAGCACTTACCAAGTACCAAGCACTGTTCTAACATCGCAAAAGCCAACCCATTTAAATCTCATAACCACACCAGGAGGTGGTTACTATTATTCCCAGTGTTCCAGGGAGAAAACAGCAGCACGGGACAGAGCCGCTCGGTAACTTGTTCAAGATCTTACAGCTATAGGGGCACCTGGCTGGCTCGGTGGGTATAGCAGGCAACTCTTGATCTCGAGGTCGTGAGTTCAAGCCCCATGTTGGGTGTGCGGATTACTTAAAAAAATAATAAAATCTTAAAAAAAAAAAATCTTATAGCTATTAAGTGGTGGTGTCAGGACTAGAAACCCGAAGTCTGGTTCCAGAGTCCACACCCACTCCTAACCACCACACTAGGTAGGAGTCAGTAGGTTAAGATGGAAGAGAGGAAGTGAGTTCCGGGCAAAGTGATCTTTATAAAGGGAAAGCTCAAAGTTGTTTGAGGAACTGAGACAAGTTCACTTTGACTGGTGTTAAGAAGTGTGAGGGGAAGAGCAAAAAGAAATGAGACAGGGCCAGCCATGTAAAGGAGTTTGGAGTTGATTTTTAAGATGTACATGTCACAGTTCGGAGCACCTCAATACCAGAAAAGGGCACAAATGTAATGAAAATAACACAAAGGTTCAGCACACAAAAGAATGCAGAATTATGATCATTAAAAATAAAAAAGATGAGGGATGCCTGGGTGGGTCAATCAGTTAAGCATCTGCCTTTGGCTCAGGTCATGATCCCAGGGTCCTGGAATCGAGTCCCACATCGGGCTCCCGGCTCGGCGGAGAGCCTGCTTCTCCCTCTGCCTCTGCCTCTCCCCCTGCTTGTGCTCTCTCTCTCTCTCTGACAAATAAATACATAAAATCTTTAGAAAAAAGAAAAAAATAAAAAAGATGCCTTTTAGCTACAAATTCGTAGCAGCTTTTATTAAGTGCGTAACAAGGGAACTTGCCACACGAGACTAAAAATTGGCTGAGGCCAATGCTTCAGGTCTGTGTTCCAGATCTGGCCCTACCCACATGGGCAACTATCTTTGTGACCTTGGCCAGTGAGCCTGTTTTCTATTCTATAAAATAAAGACAACTGCTTTTTTTTTTTTAAAGATTTTATTTATTTGACAGAGAGAGACACAGCGAGAGAGGGAACACAAGCAAGGGGAGTGGGAGAAGGAGAAGCAGGCTTCCAGTGGAGCAGGGAGCCGGATGCGGGGCTCGATCCCAGGACCCCGGGATCATGACCTGAGCCGAAGGCAGATACTTAATGACTGAGCCATCCAGGTGCCCCAGACAACTGCTTTGGTAAATAAAACCCACGTAAACGTGAACTAATACAGTTAAGCCCAACTTAGTAATTACCCTTTCTCCGAAATACTGATCTTTAATACATAGCAGCACAGTTAACCATTATGCATCTTTCCCCCACAATTTTTAGACCAGAAAACCATGGGGGAAATTGGGTTAGGATGCCTAATTTTGGCATTCTAAACCTACAGCATGGCTTCTTTCTGCTTTGAAACCATCACCACTACATTGCATGGGCTAAACAGATCTTTGCCTTTTCCTAGAAAAAGAAACGATTCAATTAAGAGGATCTCCGGCTAATCCCATTCATGGGGGGCGGGGGAAGTATTCCTCACTTCTTCAACAACATCTAAGTACAAGATCCTGCAACCCCTGACGAGCCCCTTCCCACACTCGGACTTCTGGGAGGGGAGAGAAGTCACCTGGAGTCACAGGTGCTTCTGTCTCAGGGGTAAGATTCAAATCAAAGCCTTGGGGATCGAAAGGAACCTCAGGGCCTTGAAAAGCAACACTCAGAAAATAATCTCTCTCCCTGGTGTTTCCTCTCCCTATCCCACAAAGAAATTACCTCATCTAAGTAAATTAAAGTGGCAAATTAAAGGTATAGCATCATGAAGAAGAAATCACAAAGAATCATAAGGAGAAGGAAACCCCAGGAGATCAAAACTGCAATACCTTTGACTCTGGTTGATTTGTCACTACTTTTTTTGGAAACAGGGAGCAAGAAATCTCACAGAATAGAGGTTGCAGAGGGTGACTATCAGAACCTCTCCTCTTCCCTAAGCTGCATTCTTTGGAATATGATAAAAATCACTGTCAACTCTTATTACCATTTGAGAAGAGCCACATTTTATGGATGAAATAAATACTTTCAAGCCCTGGTTGATCCACTTACTTCAAAACTGATACCTACAAAATTCAAATAGGAGAAATGAACTTGTGATAGCCCACTGAAGTTGTAATAGTATATGATTTATGTACTAGTAAGCTTAGGTTTAGGTTTTCTTTTTTTTTTAACTATGTCCATGAGAAACCAAAACAAGTATTCCTTTATTCATCTAAATCTCATTTGCCATTAACGTTTTCATTACGTGAACTGCATTAGTACACAGGTATTTGGCCACTTGTTTTTATGAGGATAAAATAGTCTGAGGCCAGTAGGATATTTATCTTGGACAGAGAACTGGATTCGGACCAGAAAGTAAAAGTAGGAATAAACAAACATTTCTCTGGAAAAAGAAGTATAAACAGAGTGGTCTTTCGGTGATAGTTGTGAAGACTGAACTTAACATAAAACTGGTATGAGTGACAGAGTGGCCAGGGATAGGGCCATCTTTATAAGCGGCACTAAGCATTTTCACCAGGAAAATGCCCAACTAAAGGGAACACACAGCAGATCTTTCAGGGTTCTTTGAACAAACAGATAAGTGCCAAATGAATTTTGGTTTGAGCAAAAGTCTGGTGAGGTGAGGTAAAGATGGTGGTCAAGCTATTCTTATGACAGACCAAAGCTCTAAAAAAAGTATATTCTTACTAGAATACATCATATATTTCTTGACAGTGAACCTCAGAAACCTAAACTGATCTATAGAGAAGAGTCTCTGAGGTTAAAAAAATTACATTACCTGGTAACTGAAAAGAAATTACAAAAAGGGGGTAAACACAGTGAGAGGTATGGACAGGATAAACATACCTGCTGGTTAAATTCTGAAATATAAGCACTAAGAAATGTTCTTCAAAGAGGAAAATTTATACAAAAGTTTAAAAAGGAATTCTAGATAACAATAAATTATATTTCTCTAAGAAGTGGTACTAGCTGAAAATAAACAGGTTTAAATAAACATATTTAAATATTTACTGAGCTCCTATTAATGGACTCAATGCTATGCTACGTACTACAGGGACATACATATAATGTTCCTTGCACTTAAGGTATAATCCGGTAGTGCTCGGATAATTAAAAAAAAAAACAAACCAGCCAGTAGACTGCTGTAAGTGCCATAAAAAAAGAAAAACACTAAGTTCAAGAGTTCAGAGGGCATGCACATTTGGGGTAATCCACAAAGACCATCAGAGGTGGCATCTGGACAGAGTTTGGAAATACAAATAGAATTTTGACAAAAGTAATTTTGGGGAAGGGAACAGAAAAAGAAAAGTCTTAACAGCAAAATATGGATCTCCTGGGCCCTCTGGCAAATACCGGCTTGCTATCTGCTCTGATAACCACTGCCTCATGAACAGCACTATTTGTGGAGTGCACAATTTGCACCTATGTGCAAAACCAAACGTATATACTCTCTTATTTAATATATGTATTTTTAAGTAGGTTTCACACCCAGCGTGGAGCCCAACGTGGGCCTGAATTCAGGACCTGAGATCAAGAGCTGGTCTGAGATCAAGAGTCGGATGCTTAACCAACTGAGCCACCCAGGTGCCCCAGAAGAAATTACTTTTAAAAAGTGAGTATAGGGGCGCCTGGGTGGCTCAGCTGGTTAAGCATCTGACTCTTGATCTCAGCCCAGGTCTTGATCTCAGGATCATGAGTTCAAGCTCAGCGTTCGGCTCCATGCTGGGTGTGGAGCTTTTAAAAAAAAAAAAAAAAAAGGGAAATTTCTTCTGATAGCTGTCCTATTTCCATTAATTATGCTACCATTTTCCCAGGTTACTCAGGCTCAAAACCTTGAAGTTATTTTATACATTACTACCTCTTTTAAAAGTTTTTTTTTTGTTTTTTTTTTTTAGTAACCTCTACATCCAAGGTTAGGCTTGAACCCACAACCCTGAGATCAAGGGTTGCATGCTCTTCCAACTGAGCCAGCCAGGTGCCCCGATTATTACTACTTTTTAAAAAATTATTTATTCTCTTTGTTTACAATTCACTCTTTCATATCCCATCCAGTTTTTTCTCTAAAATATACCTCACTTACCTCCATGCATATCAGTTAGGTCACCAAGGAAACTACATTCAGAGAAAGCAATGGAAGATATATAAACCCTTAATTACTTGCTAAGCTTTGATGCCAAATCTCAGCCTCAAATCCTAGTAAGCTGGACTGGGCCAGGCTCTGGAAGTGGACAGGACCAGATGGAGAATTCCAGCTGTGAGGATTTTAGGCCACACAGAGCCTAAACCAATGTAGGTCAGATGACCTCCTCCTCTGCCCCTAAAGGTCACACAGGACCTAATCTGATGGTGAGGAAAAACCCTTAATGGGAATCGCAGCCAGCAAGAAAAAGAAAAGAAAAAAAAGAAGAGAAATTTAAATACTAGCTCCAATGCATAGAGTAGAGTTGGTCAAGGCCTCATATCCCAAATATTTCTAGGAAAGGAAGACAAAGGGAGTCTTCTAAACAGAGGGGTGGTACCTGACAGATTAACAATACTTTGGGATTTGTTTTGAAGGAGAGGAGAGACCCTGTTATTTTCTCCTTGAGGATAACTATGTACCTCCCCAACTAAAAACATTTCTGGGGTACTGGAGACCCAGTGCCTTGCACATAAAGGTTTCTAAAATAAAGGAAAGGAGAACAGGTCTGACATTACGGCAACACTTTAATCCAAGGGAAATTACCTACTATGGTCTGCTGATTGGACCACACCAATTGGGACAATCAAGTGCTAATTATAACACAGTTCTGAAAAGAAGCTTCCTCTTAAACAGCTACTTAACATGCTAGTGGGTCTAGGCAAGCTCAAGAGAACTCTCGTTGCTACTGCTGTGTTAAACACAATATTGCTTTTAGGGTCCAAGCTGTAAAACTCAATACTCACTGGAATAATCTAAAGAGCAGCACAGCAAAGTAATCAGCTGTAAGATCAAAGTCCAACACACCCTGGACTTGAGGAAGATTGGAAGAAGGAAGACACAATGACAAACAAATTATAAAGTGTGAGTTTGCGCCTACAGCAACTAGACTGCTTTTTAACAGCTTTATTGGGAACACGCAGAGGTTGCACACTTCTCTTGGCACATTATCTAAACTGCCACTCCATGCAATTATTAGGGGCGGTACTTAGCACTTCAGTAAGATAAGATTACTGGACAATTAAAAGTTTTTCCTTTTTCTAGTTTCTGAGGCAAATGCCTCTCCCTCTTCCCCTTTCCCCCTTTCTATTTGTTAAAAAAAAAAAAAAAATCTGACTATCATGAGTAACTGAGCTAGTCCTCAAACACAAACTCCTCTCCTCGGTGTAAGTCTGGAATTTTAGGACACAGCCAAAATGGGCTCTTCACAAATGTTTGGGAAACTAATCAATACAAGAAGCAGAACTATCAGGAAACTACTTAGAGAAAAAAAGATGTCCTGAGATATAAAAAGAGATAACTGGGGGTGGGGGAGAGATGACTAGGCCAAGCACAGAGGATTTTTAGGGCAGTGAATACACTCTGTGTGATACTGTAAGCATGGATATATGCCATTTTACATTTGCCCAAACTCACAGAATATAAAATACCAAGAGTGAACCCTAAGGTGTACTACAGACTTTGGGTGAATATAATGTGTCAACACAGGTTCATACTTGGTAAAAAATGTACCACTCTGGTAAGTGACGATGATAATGAGGGAGGCTATGCATGTATGGGGGCAGGGCTGTATGAGAAATCTCTGTACCTCCCCCTCAATTTTATTTAAACCTAAAACTGCTCTAAACAACTAAAGTCTTTATTGAAACAAAACAAAAAAGACAAGACAAAACAACAAAACAGATAACTATATCTGTTTACCAAGTATGGATTCTGCCACGGGCTAAGAAGAAAGCCATAAAGGTGGGAACGTAATGTTACTGGCTTGTGATCATTTGTGGCTTTTCCTCCTTGGAGATGAGAGGCCTGGGGTTGGGGACAGCAGGAAGACTAAGAAATACAGATATGTTCTGCTTGTGGATATCATATACAGTAAAACTGCACTAACTTGGATCCCAGCACCAAAATTTAGGTCAAGGTACCTGTGCTGAGCAAGCTGCTTCACCAATCCATTACTCAAAACTGTAGTGATTCCCCAGTGCCTTCAGAGAAGGAACTCCACTTTTTGATGAAGACAAGCGACTTGCCGTTTGCCTACAATCTGGAGATGGCCAAGAGGTGGGACTAGGACAGGGAAGTAGCTGGAGAAGCTGGGGGGAGAAACAGTATTTAAGTTTCTGAGAGTTACAGGAGTTACCATTTATCCCATTTATCAAATGCCTAATAGGTGCCAAGCACTTTGCGGCACAACTGACATATATTATCTTCAGTCTTCAGAACAACCTTGAAAGAAAAAAGATTTTACATCCATTTTACAGATGAAAAAAACTCAGGGAAGTACCATGGCATACATCCTAAGTGGGGGAGCCAGGTTTGAACGCAAGAAATGCAGACCCGCAACAAAGTCCCTACTCTTTCCATTAACCCTTAAAGTACAGATTGAAGATCCCTCATCGACTCTTTGGGGTCACCTAAATTTAAACTTAAAATCAGGGATGCCGGGGTGCCTGGGTGGCTCAGTCGTTAAGCGTCTGCCTTCGGCTCAGGTCATGATCCCAGCTTCCTGGAATCGAGCCCCGCATCAGGCTCCCTGCTGGGTGGGAAGCCTGCTTCTCCTTCTTCCACTCCCCCTGCTTGTGTTCCCTCTCTCGCTGTGTCTCTATCAAATAAATAAAATCTTAAAAAAAAAAACCAGGGATGCCTGGGTGGCCCAGTTGGTTAAGCGTCTGCCTTCGGCTCAGGTCAGGATCCCAGGGTCCTGGGATTGAGTCCCGCATCCGGCTCCTTGCTCAGCGGGGAGCTTGCTTCTCCCTCTGCCTGCCGCTCCCCCGCTTGTGCTCTCTCTCTCTGTCTGACAAATAAATAAAATCTTTAAAATAAGTAAATAAACAAATTTAAAATTAATAATGTTTTCAAGGCCCTGCACAATCTGGTCCCGGTGGATTTTGCTTCACTGGAGCATTCTTATTTCCAAAAAAAAACCAGTCCATTCATCAACCCAGGAACACATCTAAGATAAAACATCTTCATCCTCTTCTCTCTGAAGATATTCTCCCATCAGATTTGACCTCCTCTGTAAAGCCTCTCCTAACCAGCTCAGACTAAAGAGCCCTACTACTTGCTTTCATCTTAATCTGACATGGATATATGGCCCTGCAGTCCATCGCTCTGTATTATCACTTGGCATCTATTGCTTGCACAATTAAAATGGGAAGCTCCCTAAAAATAATACTTAAGACTACATGTTTCCTTATGAACCCGACAGAATCTACCACAGAATCTTAATCTCAGTTATCTCAAATATTAATCTTGCAGAGTGGGGATACAGATCATATATTAGTAAAGAACTCACAGACGTGGGTTTGAATTCCCAGCATCACTAGCTAACCACTCAGTAATCTCAAGCAAGCCTCAACTTCTTCATCTATAAATTATTATAACTTTATAATCTAGAAATTAGCTAATATAAATACTTACCCTCAAAGGAGAACGATGAAACACAGGTGAGATAAAGTAGAAGCAACTCAGAACAGTGCCCAGCACAAGGCAAAGTTTTATTTTTGACAAATATTAAAGGGGTCTCTTAAAATTCTTGAGAAGGAGCTATTATAGACATCTTAAAAGATTTCAAAGATGCCATTTATATACATATTATATAATATGTCTCACTAATCAACGAGGTTCGCAATACGAAAATACGTCTGTAAAACCATAAATGGCTATTTGCTTTATAAAAGAATTTGATTTTTTCCCTAATTTTTACCTTTTGCCCACACAATTTTATAATTGTAAAGGATAATTTTTTTTTTAAAGATTTTATTTATTTCAACTGAGAGAGACAGAGAGAGAGGGAACACAAGCAGGGGGAGTGGGAGAGGGAGAAGCAGGCTTCCCGCTGAGCAGGGAGCCCGATGTGGGGCTCGATCCCAGGACCCCGGGATCATGACCTGAGCCGAAGGCAGACGTTTAACGACTGAGCCACCCAGGTGTCCCGTAAAGGATAATTTTTTAATTATCCTTAAAATTTAAGGACATTTACTCACATGCTCATTACAGCATCTCTTGTATTTTTGTTTTCCTTTTTTATTATATTACTGTTATATTACAAACTACTATGTTAATTATATATTAATCATATAGTCAATACATTAACACAACATGAATTATATTAAAATATTTGTGACTTGATTACATTAATAAGTCGTAATCATTTAACCATCATATAAAACCCCATGCAACTAACATCACAGTTTAGCCACTCTCCTGCTGTTAGACAGCTATTATGATTCTTTTAAGATTTTATCATTATAGGGTGCCTGGGTGGCTCAGTTGGTTAAGCGACTGCCTTCAGCTCAGGTCATGATCCTGGAGTCCCCGGATCGAGTCCCGCATCGGGCTCCCCGCTCAGTGAGGAGCCTGCTTCTCCCTCTGACCCTCCCCCCTCTGATGTGCTCTCTCTCAAATAAACAAATAAATAAAATCTTTTTTTAAAAAAGATTTTATCATTATAATGATAATGTCTAAAGAACATCTTCATGCACTAAAGTTATTTTGCTTTTTTGAACATGTTCACGCAGAGAAGTTTTTTTTTGTAAATCACTGGGGCTCAAAAAAGGACAAGCACTATTTTGTCTAGGTAGCACTGCTGAACTGAATTACAAAAGAGCTTAAAACAATATGCACGGACACTGGACTAGAGAAGTGATCAACGACTACCAAAGGGAGCTAAGGTCCGGGTGTTACCACCACCCCACCATCAGCACTGTTTCTTTAGGGTACCTGAAATCATCTCCACTAAAGCAGCCACTGTTGTATGAAGAGAAGAGAAACGTGGCAGAAATCCCATCCCAGGTTCTCATCCTAGAAACATATGCATAAGACCTTCTGACCAGCAGTTCACCATCTGCAACAAAAAAGCCTGGAAGCAATCTAAATACCCATCAATGGGGGACTAGTTGAAATTAGTGTGCTTGGCAGTATACTAAAGTTACCTGGGGAGGGTTTAATAAAGACAGACACGGAGGGCCCTAACCCAGACCAAATTCGATCTGGATCTCTGAGAGAGCAGCTCGGGTATTTAAATCTCTGTAGCTGACTTCAATGTCCAGCCAGATTTAAAAACACGGGATTTAAGTAAAGTATTCACGGGGCACCTGGGTGGCTCAGTCGTTAAGCGTCTGCCTTCCGCTCAGGCCATGATCTCAGGCTCCTGGGATCAAGCCCCACATCGGGCTCCCTGCTCAGTGGGGAGCCCGCTTCTCCCTCTCCCTCTCCCATTCCCCTTGCTTGCGTTCTCTCTGTGTCTCTCTCTGTCAAATAAATAAATAAAATCTTTTTTAAAAAAAGTAAAGTATTCATACACGCATTTATTCAACGGAATATTAGGTAATTATTAGCAAAATGCAGAACAGTATACAGGCTAACTACCATTTT
The DNA here is from genome assembly GCF_011800145.1 of Mirounga leonina. NCBI lineage: Eukaryota > Metazoa > Chordata > Mammalia > Carnivora > Phocidae > Mirounga > Mirounga leonina. The sequence continues at coordinate 27,520,612 of NW_023270454.1, forward strand.
GTGTGAATGAAAGAGAATATTTTTTCCTTGTATTTGCATAGAGTATTTCTGGAAGGATATAAAAGAAACTGTTATAATAATGGTAGCCTTTGGGAAGAGAGACTGGGGTGTGAACTGAGAAGTTTATATTTCAATGGATATCATTTGTGTTGTTTTTTTAATCAGGTGCATTTAATAATTCAGAAAAATTCAAATAATTCAAATTCATTCAAAAATCCAAATAATCTTGAATATAAAATCATAATTTATAGACAATTTTTCAGGAACATATGGCACTAAGAAATGTACAGTATCCCACAGCAGGGGCCAGGTAGCAATGTTCGTAGGGTCTCTGTGGAGACCCACAAATACCTGGAAAGAACCAAGTGGCTACCAGGGGTCCTTCTTTGCCCTTTGGGCAGAGATGGTAGTTCTTGCTCTGCTACCTCCTTCTGCCCTAGCAACTAACTTATTCAGTGTACCATTCTAAAGCAAACAGTCACTGCCTGTTACGCTTGGTCAAAATGTTTACTCATAGTTCACTTCCTCACACACTGCAGGTCATCTTTATATGTTAGTCTGGGTTTTATGCTTCTTAAAGAACATGTCAGATTTGTAACCCATTTTTTTTTAAGGTTTTATTTATTTATTTGAGAGAGAGAGAATGAGAGAGAGAGCACATGAGAGGGGGGAGGGTCAGAGGGAGAAGCAGACTCCCTGCCGAGCAGGGAGCCCGATGTGGGACTCGATCCAGGGACTCCAGGATCATGACCTGAGCCGAAGGCAGTCGCTTAACCAACTGAGCCACCCAGGCGCCCTTGTAACCCATTTTTAAGTTAGTTTCTCAAATGGAAAGCAGAGATGATTCCATATCTTCTCTGAAGTACCAACTTTACGTAACATGCAAACACGGTATCTGCAGGGTTCAGAGGACCACTATTGTTTTTATAATTAAGTGTGCTCTATCTTAAATTTGAAAAAAACAATGAGCTAACTGCATTGTATAATGTATCTCAGGTTTACCAAGCCATACAAGAATTAAAATAAATCTAAAAAGTATAGAACAGAGTTTTACATTTATCAACACAGCTAATAAATTGAGAGGTTCACACTGTTTAAATACTTTTTCAACAGGTTACTTTCAATAGCTGTGGGATTTTATAACTGGGTCTCAGATATATTACTTAGGTATCTTTTTTAGTTTAGTTGTGGGGGGAGGTTTTTGTTGTTGTTGTTGTTGTTTTGAAGAGGAGACAGTTCCCTTTAGAATATTTATCCTAAGATTTTGATACCAGAAAATCTTTCATTATAATTAATGGAAAGAAAGAAATTGAGTTGTGTAAAATAAGATTCCTTTAAGCAATGCCACAATGCATACCAGAAACATCAAGAAAGGAAGTTCCCTACATAAAAAGCATTAATATTTCAAGAGATCAGATTCTGGAATACCAGAGAATCTTTTAAAACTCTAAAATTCATTCATCCATTCATTCATTCAACAGGTATTTATTAAATGCAACTTCCTGCCAAGCACTACATTAAGCACTATAGACACAATGACAAGGCTAGGATTTAGAACTCTTGCAACAATGCTCTAACCATAACATGTACATTTCCTTGTTTTATTCAATTATCTTCAGATATATGCTTTAAAGTGGGAAATTTAAAAGATTCTTATTATTATTTCTCAATCATATTTTATAAAAGACCTTGAGGAAATGAGGATAATTAATTAAGAGCTAACTGGTAACACGTTTTTTTTCTATAACCCTAATGGTTTCAAATATAAGAAAAAAGAAAATGTCCAATCTTCTGGATATACCAGGGAGAGAGAGTTGGCAGTATGAAGTATTAATACGGTGTTAAAGGCAGAACAGATTAGACTGGTGATTTTGTTCCTTCTTCCTAACACATCTTAAATCAACACCTGTTTAATCTCTCGAGGAACGTGCAGGTTAACATCTAACTTGTCTTCAACTTGTGAAGAAATAGAGTTGCCATGACAACTGAATGAAAAGTTTAGTAAGCAGAATTTATCCAATGAAGTGCAAAAATCTGCTCGATGCCATTTAATGGATACATGTGTACTTGTAAGCAAATTCTATTTTTCTTTTCTTTTTTTTTTTAAAAAAGATTTTAGTTATTTATTTGAGAGAGAGAGAATGAGAGACAGAGAGCATGAGAGGGAGGAGGGCCAGAAGTAGAAGCAGACTCCCCGCCGAGCAGGGAGCCCGATGCAAGACTCGATCCCAGGACTCGGATCATGACCTGAGCCGAAGGCAGTCGCCCAACCAACTGAGCCACCCAGGCGCCCCAAATTTTTCTGTTTGTCAAACTATCAAAGTAAATGTTAACCTATTCTCTGGAACATTTCATGGATAAAATATTAAACATACACACACACACACACACCTTTTTGTTAGAGTGGGCGACAAAAAAATTTGAACAATAACCGTTTGACCATTAAATCTTGGCAGGGCTGCATTTAGTATTACAGGGTCTCAAGTAGACCTAAATTAAGGAAAAGCAGACACTTGTAAGTTTACTTCTTATTATGTTAAATTGTCAAGTAAATTCATGTACATGTTTAATTTCTACTTATAGCTATCACACAATGCAACCTAGGGGATATTCAAAAACGTGAACTATCAATTTTTTTAGAAAAAATATTTCCATCATAAACACACAGAGTGTAGGCTGTTTACATATGCTGCATAATCATTAACCTTCCAACATGCAACTAACTTTACTGGAAACTAGACTAAAGTCCTCACCAGATATGTGGGTTCTCAATCTGTCCCCCTCAGTTTTGGGGGGATAAATTTCTACAGCACCTGTGCTTACTTTCACATTGGATTGAATGAATTGGTTGTCATTTTCGATTAGGTAACAGTGGATAATCAAACACCACTGAATCAAACGTGATCACTCATTTACAGACGTATTATGACAAATACAGAAGTGGTCTTGCTTATGATAAAAAAAGTCAGATGTAGTGATAAAATCACCTTCATAAAGCAGTATACATATCTCTTTATAACACTATGCTGGGCACAAACTCTAGAGTATAATCTATAAATTAAGCAAGAGTACAATAACTAGAAAAATATTCTAAATATATATAAATGAAAGTCATACAGTTAGAGAGGAATGTGATAATCAGGGACCCAGATTATCCATGCTAATACTAAAATCTTACATAACACAAGGAACACTCTGCTATACAACACTTACCCACAATGTTACAGTATTAATGGCGACATTTATTGCATTTCATATATTGCATTATTTTGGCACAAACAGAAAGCGCAATAAGGAAAAAAAAATATGTAGCATGGTGTGTGAGAAGGCACATAGTCCTTTTCAGAAGTCCATTATAAAGGCAGCTGGACAGATTCTGGCTAAACACAAGTGGGATGCCAGCCCATCTCCTTCCATCCCCATCCCACCCTCCCATTCAAGCACTGGTTACAAAAGTGCCTGTGTGGCCCTGAGAAGTGAGTCATGGATGTTCCATTTACAGATGGGGTGGAGTTGAGGGAAATCACTATTACATGCCCAGTTAGCTGGAAAAGTCATCCTGTTTTTCCTCTTTTACATAATAATCATTTTTCACAAACCTGAGATAAAGAATACTCAGTAAGTAGGAACTCACCAAATATTTCAGCACTAGGACGCAAAAGGGAAAGACTCACTTTTACAGCCAAGGACATGACCTCATAGTGCAGGCCTAACAATTCACACTAGGCAAGGGACTTGTACAATCAGGATAAAACATTTGTTCCTTTTCGCCCACACCAAGAAAAACAGTGGCTGGAGAAATAAGCACAGTGCCAGTTCCCAAATCAGATTCACCCACCAGGAGTTCACACAGACAGCCAAAGCATTTCATGAGTGCAAAGACAATCTTTTACAACTTCCTTTGCCTAGGAAACAAAACAGCAAAGTGGCTTCCTTAAGCTGACCTCACAAGTAAACCATGAGAAACACAACCTAAAGCCACAATAACAAAAATCAATGCTCTCTTTAGATCTATACTCTGTGCATTAAAACACCACATGCCTGGCCCATCTCTCGATACCACTGACTAAGCCAAATGACAATGTATAACACGATCAATACACATTTCAGAACTCAAAATCATCATACATATCTTAGCTTTAAAAATATCTATTCCAGGGGCGCCTGGGTGGCTCAGATGGTTAAGCGTCTCCCTTCGGCTCAGGTCATGATCCCAGGGTTCTGGGATCGAGTCCCGCATCGGGCTCCCTGCTAGGCGGGGAGCCTGCTTCTCCCTCTGCCTCTGCCTCTCTCTCTCTCTCTCTCTGACTTTCATGAATAAATAAATAAAACATTTAAAAAAATATATCTATTCCAAGCCCCTTAATTTCTCCAAGTTCTCCCAAAATTTAAAAGGTTGTGACACTTTTTCTAAACATATTTCAAATAAATCTTAATTAGAGCTCTCGGTCACGGAATGGAGACCCACATGCAGCTCCTAACCTGTGCTCTGAGCCACGATAAAGATTACAATGGGCTCTGAAGCGTGGGGGAAGCAGTGACCCTTCCCAACTAGTAAAAATTTTGCATAATGTACATTGCCGACTACTATCAATATCACCAATTAAATTGGCCTCCTAAGGCTCATAATGAACTTAGGTGTTAAGCACATTAAAATTCACAGCATATTACGTTTAATAACGGGAATTACCAGTTATTTTAATGAAGAGGAAAATTTCTATAAAGAGTTTTTATTCAAATCAGGTTTCTCCACAAATATTATCCTTACCCTGTCTACCTCCCCCTCACAGCGTGGAGTACTCCAAAGACTCTCTGAACATTTAAAATAATTTAGACCACAAAATCCACACAAATTCATCAGAGCAAAATCCAAAATACCAACAAAAAATAATACACAAAAAGTAAAATTAAGGGGCGCCTGGGTGGCTCAGTCATTAAGCGTCTGCCTTCAGCTCAGGTCATGATCCCAGGGTCCTGGGATGGAGCCCCGCATCGGGCTCCCTCCTCGGCGGGAAGCCCGCTTCTCCGTCTCCCACTCCCCCTGCTTGTGTTCCTTCTCTCACTGTGTCTGTCTGTCAAATAAATAAATAAATAAGATCTTTGAAATAAATAAATAAATGAAGAAAATGGTTTCAACAGTGGTTAAAGTAAAAAAAATATATATATATAATATATATATATTAAAAAAGAGAGTAAAATTAAATTTTCAGCCACCCTTTCACAGCCACTGGCTAGTGTACAGTGCTCTCTCTCTTTCATATATGCATAATCAATCACACGCTCCTATTTTTAAAAACTAATCATGTAAGTTTGTATCTTGCTTTTACTTTTTCTATCAAGAACTCCTTTCTGTGTGTGTGTATATATATACACCTATGTGTATGTATATGTGCATGTGTGCATGTATATATGAATACACACATGCACGCGCACGCACACACACACACACACATAAAATAATGATTTGGCTGCTACAAAGTATCATCCATTGTGCAACGGGTATCATTTGGCTTAACAATATTTCCCCCTTCAGCTAAATAAGATTTTTTTCTTGATAAGAAAAATAGCGTATTAATTCTGAAAAACAAATACACCACACTCCTAAAACTATTCCTGAACTCCCAGTCACCTCTATCCAGGTCCGAGTTACAGCCTGCTGGGTATCTTAGCGCTCCTCTAAAAACCTAAGGTCTCTATTTCATCACTGACAACGTCAAAGTTTTAAAAGTAAATAAATGAATAAGAACATATCACTTCAGTTCTGCCTCAAGTCTCTGAAAAATGGTTCAATTTTCATAAAGCCTCAATGTGACTAGTACTGAACTCCATGACTTAAAAGGCCCTTGGTAATACTTAAAATCATTTTGCACTGCCTTAGATTCTTGTGAACAGATTCTCAAACTCATCGTATTACCTCCTTACCACCTCTGACACCCTATGACATAGGACGGCGCTGTGACTTTACAAACGACAAAACAGAACCAGAGAAATGAAGAGACTTGTTCAGGCCCACGTCGACATGGTGACTGAGGCAGGACTAAATCAACAGTCTCCTCAATTTGTCTTCTACGTGCTTTTAACAGAACCCACTGCATTAGCTGCAACAATCCCTTCTCTACCTCTGCCAAAAAACTCTAATAACGCCCCACCGTGTACGGCATGTTTCAAGACAAGGAGGTACGATGTAATGAGTATGCCAATAAATCCAAAACCATAGGCAAGGAAACCTCCAGGAAGACTTTTAGAAAGTAGGAAAAAAGACATCAAAACTGCAATTTATGTCACCTGTGTCACACGTCTGATGCTACAGGCATTAAAAATGAGTGTAGTGAAACTACACTTTTTTCTCCAGAATATTCTCCCTACTTCAGAAAAATCTCATTAGAAATGGGTATGTCCTGGGAGCTGGCAGTGGGAGGGGAGAAAGCCCTTCTGTGTAATTTCCCTCTGTCCAAGGGACTAATTCATACTCCTACCCTCAGTCACAGGAAGCATAAGAACAGTGAGTTCTTAATGCTGTACTTAATGTAAAGATTTACTCTTTATCATTGTTTCAATTATCTTCTTGTTATAGTTTCCAATGTGCACTTCGCTGTTTATTCATCTTGGTAAATAATCTGTTATCCTTTAGATTGCAAACTCCAATGCAGGACCATGTGTCCTACCTTGATTTGTACAGGTGGAGCACAAAGCCACAAGCACATGGGCATCAGATGCTATTTGATATCGATGATAAGTAGATTAAGTTATACTTACACTAACCCTGTAACAGAGTACTTAAATTTGCTCTAACAGAACAAGATGGATTAGTACTAACTAGGCCATTCGGCCTTAGATATTCAGGACTGGAGGGAGGGGAAAAGGAATGGAATCTACTTCTAGCCTTTATGCAGCTAGCTACCAAGCAGCTGAAATGCTTCTACTTACTCCTCATGTCCCAGGTGGTATATAAGCTTACTCACTTCATCTAACTGATCCAAAATAAAATATTTGATTACCTATGATCCTTTCACCTCCCTGTCACATATATATTTTAAATGAAGACTGGTCCACTAATTTAACAGAGACATCAAAAAAAACCAAAAAACCAAAAAACCCACCATAAGATAAAACCTCAGACTTGAACCAGACATGCAAGTCAATGGGCATACCCCGGCTTTTTAAAAATTCCTATGTGAACATGCTGACCTCAAATCCAAGGTAATCAGGAACCCAATTTTACTTCTGACTTGAGCCACTAGACAAATCACCTCTTTTTGTTCTACTTTATCCTTCTAGAACAAAGTGTTGTTCATATATATATTTATGTATCAGCTAATTAAAAGTGAAAGTATTCTGAAGACCAGCAAAGAGAGATTACTCTCAAATTTCAAAACCATGATAGAATTTTATAACTTCAGAGTTTACTCTTCACAAACACCATAATCATATATTGTGCCTAACTACTCCCAAACATGTAAAATCAATCTCTTTTGATTTCTTTTGTTTTCCTAGAAGTCTTTCCTCAAAGCAATGAAAGGGCTTTTGTTGAGATCCCAAACAAAATACACTAAAGAAGGAATCTTGACTGTGATGTTCTCTTTTTAGATGGAACATCAGAAAGCCTGAAGATCTGAAAATGACCTATGAGATAAGCTACTTATATTGAACAAAAAAATGTCCTCTCCAATCAACTATAGTATGTGAAAACCGGAGGAGTGAGAGGGAACAGTAAGAAACGAGGGAAGTGCCCAAGAGTAAACAAGAGTAACATAGAGGGCAAAACTTGACCAAAGGCTAAACTTCAGAGAACTGGAGAAAAGTTTAAAATAACTAGTGAAAGTCCATCACAGGAAGAGAAGAGATATAAAAAGGCTTTCACAAACTCTAAAACAAACAAATATATATATGTCTGTGGGTATACATGTATGTCCATATATTATATATTTATAAAATATATAGAAAGTTGGATCTTATTTTTACTTAGGTTTCTCCAAAATATATGTTAATATATGCTACAAAACTGCTCAAAAAGTCTGATTCCTCAGGAGACTTTCATTCCCCAAATCCACAAGTTATGTGCTATATTTAAATGCACTTTTTGAAAAATATAAATTCACGTTAGGAACACTAGATTTTTAACCTAAGGGTTTTACTTTAACTTCTCAAAATCTATTCAACTATGAAGTGGGTTCCTAAGGGCAGCTAATCCCCCTGTATAAGGCACCCACTTCCCCAAAAAGCACATGCCAGCATCTGTCTGGTAAAACCTGGATGAAATGAAGCACAAGGGCAAGAAAAGGAAATTTTCTGGGAGACTTTTCCCAGGAGAGCTACACTGCATCTGAGTTAGACTAGGTGGAGAGAGCAGGAGGAAAGACTTGCTTGGGTACCCTTCGTTGATCTGGTGTGCACTGGCTGACTTGTCCCCACCTTCCTACGTCTTCACAGACATGTGCTAGTTCACTTCTTTCTCCATGGTGACCCCTAACAGGGCCACTGCTAAAGGGCCTCAGCAAGTGAAATGTTCAACTGACAGCTCCAATTCTCCCAATCTACCTCAAAAATCCACCTCAAAAAACTTGAAGAAAATCCTAACGAGGTCAAGAAAGAAAAAAAAAAAACAGTCCTTGGCATACTTTCGTGTTCTTCATTATACACCAATGGGATGTCAGGACATTATACTGAAAATGTTCCCACAAAGTGGGAATCAATTGCCCTAATATGGCCAAGCCCTAAATATAGCCACATTTTTTTTTGTTGTTGTTCAAAATACACTCAATTAAACTTGTGGATGGAGGAAATGGTGGTGGGCAACTGGGCAGAGAGCACAGGAAACAATGACAGTTAACTCCACTATCTCCACCAGCATTAAAATGGCTTTAAATGTCCTTGACAAGGGCTGCCAAAGTAAAGACACCAGTCACACACATGCCCTTTTTTCTCCAGGCTTTGTTCCCTTGATCAAGTCTGGTTTACTGGGAGGGAAGAGAAGAAATTCCACACCCTGGGTCTGAAGTAATTCTACCATTCTGAGAAGGGATGCAACATCACTAGTACTCAAAGCAGTGAAAGGAATAGGATTCCCTAATCAAATTATAAGGATCCAGTTAGTCTAAAGGAAACCTGAGACTTTAACTAGGGTAGTTTAAAGTCCTCACAATTTACCTTCCAAACAACACCGCACCCATACACACCCACACACACCTCACAAACACAAAATACTGATATTTAATATTCACATAAGCAGTGAGGAACTATGTTTTAAACGAATGGAATTCAAGAAAAGCAAAATCTAGACTATAAAACTTAATCCAAAATTTATTCAAAGTTTCACTTCAAACTTTTAAAAGGTTTATTATACTGGTTCTGGACTTGTTCAATAATAAACTATTTTTGCAAGACATTCTGGCCAAAAAACGTGTAGCACCGTGTCACAGTTGGAAGTAGATACTCAATTTAAAAACATGCTGAATAAAACTGTTAAAAGTACATAAATAAAACTTCTCAACATATGTGTGCTGAAAGGCAACATAGGACATTCTAAGTCACCTTCTAAAAGTTAGCTCTTGATGGGTGCCTGGGTGGCTCAGTTGGTTAAGCGACTGCCTTCGGCTCAGGTCATGATCCTGGAGTCCCGGGATCGAGTCCCCCATCGAGTCCCGCATCGGGCTCCCTGCTCGGCAGGGAGTCTGCTTCTCCCTCTGACCCTCCTCCCTCTCAGGCTCTCTGTCTCTCATTCTCTCTCTCGCAAATAAATAAAAAATTTTAAAAAAAATTATAAAAAAAATAAAAATAAAAAAATAAAAGTTAGCTCTTGAAAGCAGAGTAACATTGAGATTTTAAAGACTGGATTCTGTGGTCAAACTGCTTGGGTCAAAACGCAGGCTCTACCACTTACTGCGGTGGATCTTGGGCACGCTGTTTAAGTTCTCTGTGACTAAGTTTCCTCATCTGTAAAATGGGAGTTGTAACAGCACCCTACCTCACAGGGTTGTTAAAGAAATAAATGAAAGAAATCAACATAAACCATTTAAGTTGGTACACGCTCAATAGGTACCAGCAATTATTATTCAAAGGTGTGTGTTCACAAGGTCGGATCTATTAAATAGATGCATGAGCGTTGTTAAATTAAAAACTCAACCATTTGGTAAAAGCATCTCACTCCCCTTTTCCATACACCAGGCGGTCAACCTTCCAAATGATGTGGCAATTACATACTTTCATTCATCCGTCTGAGGGCCTGTCATATACGGCAAGGAAGAAGGAAGATGCTGCTTCGTGACTGTTGCTCCTTCCTAACTTCTAAATACTGTCACGTACACAATAGGTTGGAGCTGCCCTCAAAATGACAGCTCACCGCTTTGCAGCGCCCGCAGAGGCGCCCAGGAGGCTCTGCCGGGAAGGGGTTCGCCCCAACCCACGGCGAATCTCCCACGTCCACAGCCAAGCAAGCGCACGCCTGAGAATCCCAAGGAACACAAGAGAACTCTGCAAGGAGGAAGGGACCCTGAGCAGTGGGGAAAGGACGGAGGGAGGGAGGGAGGGACCCTGAGCAGTGGGGCAAAGAGGGAGGGAGGGACGGAGGGAGCAGAGGACCCTCCCGGCCAGAGAGGTTTCGGAGCCACACTCGGATCCGGCGCGTCCACGGTGACGAGCCCGGGACCCGGTGCCGGCGATCGGCTGCGACGTCCCGAGCGGCCCACTCCCTTCTCCCTCCGTCCCCCGGCCGGCACCGAAGCCGACCCCGGTCCCGCTCCAGCCTCGCCTGCCGGCGCCCCCTCACCTAAACGCGGGTCCTTCCTTGGAAGCCCTGCCCGGGGCGGACGCCGCCGCGGAGCTGCCGCCGCTGCCGCTGCCCTTTTTGTTAAAGAGCTTCTGGAGCAGGGTCGGGGCCATGATGCTGCCGCCGCCGCTGCAGCTCCGGCCGTGGCGCTCGGGGGGCCGGCAGCTCAGCGCGCAGCCGGGGGCGGCGGCCGCGGCGGCGGCGGGGCCATGGCGGCGGCGGCGGCGGCGGCGCGGCCGCCCCGCCTCGGGGCAGCGAGCGGCGCGTGCGGGCCGGAGCTGCAGCGGCGGCGGCAGCATCTTTTTTTTTTTTTTTTTTTTTTTTTTTTTTAACAAAAAGGGCAGCGGCAGCGGCGGCAGCTCCGCGGCGGCGTC